>NC_061120.1:135849002-135956569 GCF_002878395.1 Capsicum annuum | reverse complement strand
TATATATATATATATATATATATATATATATATATATAAATCTTGAAATATATTAACACATAATTTAGATAATTTTTTTCATTTAATTTGTTCAGTAAGGTTATTTAAGTTTATGTTTTTCCTGGTTGATTTTTCGAGATCATTTATGAATCTATAATAAAGTTGTTGTTGTTTATTTCTTAAAAAAAAGTAATACTCATGCGTTTATTTTTACTTGTCATATTTGAACTTGACACATCCATTAAGAAAATAATTATCGACATGACTAGTTACCATACTATTCCAATTAATTGATGTTTAAATAGATTGCCCCGATGTTTAAAAAGGTTGATCTCATCCTCCTTAACTATGTGTGACTAATGAACTCTTCGCTTTAGTTCTCTCTTTGCCTTCTTTGGGCTCGGGTTAATAGTAGCTGTGGTCATAATGCCCCGGACCCTAACTACTGATCCGAGGCAGCGATCAAAAAAGTAATAAATGAACGTTAATGATAATTTTAGAAGGGTTTTCCCGTAAAAAAAAAAATGAGTCTTGACAGTTTAAGTGAAAGATTTTTAGACTAGTCCTACTAAGGTGGCGAGAAAACTTAATTCTGAGAGAATAACTTTTGATGTTGGGTTCAAAATCATCAGGGCGTCATACAGAAGATAATCAATTGCAAACCATGTCGGCAACAATTTCAGATGAAAAGAAAAACTTACTAAAAACATATTATTAATATGATTTCGTCAAACAACCTACATACTATAAACTAATACTGGAAAAAACATAGAAACTATGGGAGGGGTTAATAGTAGCCGTGGTAATAATGCCCCGGAGCCTAACTACCGATCTGAGGCGGCGATCGAAAAAGTAATAAACGAATGTTAATGATAATTTTAGAAGAGTTTTCCCCTAAAAAAATGAGTTTTGACAGTTTAAGTGAAAGTTTTTTAGACTAGTCCTATAAATAAGACTCTTAGTGACTACATTATGGATGTTATTGTATTATGGTATGAGAAGAGTGATCTTCAGTTTATAGAGGTTCAAAATCATTCCTCCAAGAAATAGGATAGTCAAAGATGGAACAATTTTATATTTTTTCTTTAGAAAAGTAAAAGTAATTATGCTATTATTTTTATTTTTCTTCAAGAAAAAGTAAAACTTATATTTGGTAAGAAAATAAGGCAAAAAACTAACAAATCTCCCTCTTTTGACTTGATTTTTTTAACAAAATTTGATCCGCCTTCTTCACATACATTATCTTCGTTCTTCGCATAATCTTCATCATTGTTGATTGTCATGGTTAAAATTAAGATTTAAAATATCATAATTAAAAATTAATATTTGGTATTTTTAAAAATGTAGCAATAGAAATGTTGAAAACATGATTGAAACTTCTTCTCCACGTGTAGGTAGACAAATTCTTCGTTATCATCAAAGTGGTTGTGTTGGATTTGAAACCGCATTGAATCTGTCTTTAATCTTGTTTCAACAAATCATTGGACCATTGAACCATAAGCTCTTATACCACTTGTTGGGTTTGAAATCGAGAGGGCATCATGCGGAAGCTAATAGTTTGTAAAACATGGAGACGATAATTAAGCCGAAAAAGAAAATATTCTAAAAACATATTATTAATATGGTTTTATCAAACGACCAACATATTAAAAATTAATATTGAAAAAGCATAACGTATTGAGAGGCATCTCTCCCTAAATCAGGCTCTCTTGAGGACTACATTAGGAATGCTATTGTGGTATACTCTCTTAATTTCAAAATAGTTGGCCCTTATTGACTTGACACTTTCTTTAAGAAAATATTAATTAGATGCTTATTTTATCAAATTAGCCTTATTAATTATTTTGAAAGTATAAATGTAAGTATATATATTTTATGTAGTCAATTGATAATATGTGTAATCTAGGAAGAACATAATAAAATTTTCTTGATTTCATAAATGGGACAATTAAATTGAAACAAATATTTTTAGTAAGAGTGCCAACTATTTTGAAACGGAGGGAGTAATGTGAGAAGAGCGATATTTAATTTATAGTGGTCCAAAATCTTCCCTACAAAAAAGAGGATATCCAAATATGAAATAGTTTTATATTTTCTTTTTAGTAAAAATAAAAATAATTATGATATTATTTTATTTTATTTTAAGAAAAAGTAAAACATATATTTGATCAGAAAATCAGAACAAAAATCCTCACATTCGCCTCAATAATTATCTATTAGGAAATAATTTGAAAAATAAGTAATTAATGCTAAGAATAAGAACATAAAAAATATTTATTTTTTCTTAATATGTGAATAAAGACAAATAAAATAAAATTTAAATTCTACTTTTAAAATAGTGGACATATGAAAATCAATAGTATTACTAGCCAATTTGGGATTGCTTTTTTTTTTTTTTTTTCAAAAAAAAAAAGTATTCTTTTTACAAAAAAAAATATTTTTTTTTAAAAGATGGGGTTTGATAAACTTATAAAAATTTTTTAAAAAAGAAGAAATAATTTTTCTACTTCTCAGAAGAAACAGAACAATTCTGTTTCCCGAAAAGGGAAAAGGGTCAAATTTACCCCTCTACTTTGAAAAATTGGCTAAATATATCCGTCGTTATACTTTGGAGCCAAATTTACCCTCATTGTCATACTTTGAGGCCAAATTTACCTCTCTACTTTGAAAAATTGGCTAACTATACATTTCATTATATTTTTGAGTCAAATTTACCCTCGATATCATGTCATACTTTGGGTTCATATTTAGCCTCGTTGTTAAGAAAACTTTCATATGTACCTTTTCTTTAACAGAAAGGTCCAAATCAACATTAAATGATTCATTTTTTAAAAATAAAATACACCATAATCTAACCAACTTGACCCGACTCAAGCCACAAAAAAGACAAACAAATACACCCCCTTTCGTTTTATTGATCAAATTTTTCTAATGACATTAAGCCACTGAATATTTATCAGTGCATAGCTCATGAAAAATGAATCTGTATCAGTGAAAAATACAAACAAATATACCCTTCCCCCAATTCATGTATCAACATCAGTGCATACCTCATGAAAAATGTCACTTGACAGTTAAATGTAACAGATTGGGTCCTCCGGATGATTGAGTTAAGAGGTCTCCGTATGTGACAATCGTGACATCTCTTTATTATTATGTCTTTATATACAATTTGGATCTATACAAATTTTTCAGCATGACATTTGCTTAGAAAATTTATCCACTGATTCTAGAATCTAGATACACATAGAATTGCATATCAAATTCTGAAATTTGAATATAACTGTACAAAAACAGAGTTGTAATAAATATTTTCTCAAGTTTCGTGTTTTTGTGTTATCTCATTATATTTTATTTTTTCGTTTGTAAACAACCTATTAACGCTTTACATTGAAAAATAAGTATATTTACTCATTGAAAAAAATTGACCAATAGAACTAAGAAAAGGGTATATTTGTTTGTTATTTTTTGTGGGCCAAATTAGGCCGATTAGATTAGGGTGTGTTTTATTTTTAAAAATTGGCCATTTAACGTTGATTTGAGCTTTTCTGTTAAAGGAAGGCTACAAATGATTTTTTTTTAACAATGAGGGTAAATATGACTCCAAAATATGACATCAAGGATAAATTTGACACCAAAGTATGATGAATGCTATATTTAGCCAATTTTTCAAAGTAGAAGGGTAAATGTAACGACCCAAAATCACCTCTCGGGACGTCACATAATGCTTAGGGCTAAAAGTAGTCCCAAGCTAACCCTTTGAGCGTATCAATTCTCATAATAGCTCATTCAAGAAGAAATATACAAAACACTGGCAGTGTCATATAAAATGAAAGGGAATACGAAGGTAATACTCGGTCCAAACGACCACAATACAGGAAATCTCAACACAACCACAGTCTGATAACTAGTCTGACAAAGACACTACTACTCAATGAACTCGAGAGCTGTTGGGACAGGTCCCTAACTGACTCAAACGGAATTGAAAGTAATAACATAAACACTCGAATACTAAAACATTTAAAGATAGGTCCTCGAACCATAAGGACTCACCACTGTAGAAATGTAGACGAAGGTACTCGGGAATCACTGACAAGGCTGGGACTGAGCACCTAAACCTACATTATAAGACAATATAGCATATAAATGTATATGTGGATCAACACTTGGGAATGTACTGAGTACATGGGGGTGTATACATTTACATAAAACAATATCAATACTCTTTAATCAAATCATGCATGCAAATAGAAATGACTCATATGGCTTGAATAAGTCTAAAATGTAAAGCTCATAAATCATGTAGAAGCATGTAACACAAATCTCGTGAGTCATTATACTTTGGCTTTAAAATTTGAGCTGTCCTCTTATTCTCATTACTCATAGGATGAAGGAAGCTTTAAACAATACTTTCAACTCATGCATATGTCTCATGGAGAGTAAAACTTCTTTATTGCTCAAGAACTTATAACTCTTTTGAACTCAAACACTTAAAACTCGGAATCATATGACTTTGGTTTAAAAACTGATGATCAACTCTTATTAGTAAAGAAAACTACTTCCTTCTTTGAAAAATACTCAAAACCAATTCGTTCACTTTAGAAAATATCTCATCTCAAAGCTTTAGGAAAAATATTCTATCTCAATGGAAAATACTTTAGTTTAGGGAGGTTCTCTTAACCGACATAAACCATGCTAGCTACATGGAGTCCAACGTCTTGTCCTCCTAAGGAAGAGACCTCACGTTGGGGAGAGGCGTCATACTCTTGCCAAGGAGTATAACCTCATATCAGTGATCAGTTATCTC
Organism: Capsicum annuum; assembly: GCF_002878395.1. Lineage (NCBI taxonomy): Eukaryota > Viridiplantae > Streptophyta > Magnoliopsida > Solanales > Solanaceae > Capsicum > Capsicum annuum. Next base: position 135,951,762 of record NC_061120.1, on the reverse strand, counting down.
GGCCACGAGCCCAATCATCTTGGGCCTCAAGCCCAAAATCTCAAACCTACAGTGGCACGTAGTTCTGGGGTAAGAAACCGTGGTAACTTACCCAACTCAGTGCTAAATACTACTCCCTTTAGTTTATCTCGCTCGTCTCATGGAAATCCACTTTCAAAATAATCTCATAGTTCATAAGAATCCAACAATCAAATCTGTAATCTCATGTGGTAGAGTTGATTTCAAAACTCTATGACCATTACGTCAAAACATTTCTCAATAATCTCAAAATACTCAAATCATGGGTGCTTATAGCACAATAATTCATAAAATTGCAAGGCTCAAGTATGACTTAATGACCCATAATTCAATCTCAAGTTAAAACTCATCATAATGCATAATAAATAGCATATAAATTCATATAGAAATCCAGAAGTTACAGCAATTTGTCTCAAAATATCAACATACTCATATACTTCAATTTCTAAAACATTGAAACTCTTAAATTCTCAAGGAGTAACAACATAGGGTATAAACCCAGCTTCAATTTCTTAAGAAAACATGCAAAATCATGCTATTTGACTTTTAATTCATGGGAAACATCAAGATATTGCAATCAATAACAATGGGTGAAAAACCCTAATTCAATATCATGTAAAATCTTATAGATTGCAGAAAATTATAGTTTAAATAAGCCTTTGGGCACAAGGGTGAAAGGATTACCCTTGTTCAAAACCCCACATACCTTAGATTATGAAATTGGATGAACAAACTTGCTTCAAACTCCTCTTCTTCTTACTCTTCAGAGAGGGTTCTTGCAACCCTTGAACTTGGGGAACTTAAATCTTAATTCAGTTTGTAGAATCTATGGTGAGTTCTTAGAATTCTTGGAGAAGGGTTTTAGATTTGATATTGAGGGAGAAACCCTAGCTCTCTTGTGTTTTGGATGATGAATAAAATTATTTGCTTTATTTGGAATATATTTGGTTGATAAAAGAGTGGAAAGACCAAAAATTCCATTTTAAAAAATGACTTAAAATATTGAATGGGGGCTGTGATGATCGAAGCGACGGTCCGTCGCTAGCCTGATGGTTCGTCGGATCATCCATCGTACGTCGGTCAGAAAAAGAACACACTGCCTTGATGTGACGATCTCAGCGATGATCCATCGCAAACTCGATGGTCCGTCGCAAACTTGATAGTCCATCGGATCGTCCGTCGTACGTTGGCCAGGATGAGGCCACACTGCCTCAACGGTGATGGTCTCAGCGATGGTCCGTTGTAGTCTTGACGGTCCATCGTCCTGGCTGTTGCACTTGGGCCATAAAAGGGAGTTACTGCCTTGGTTGCAACGGTTTGGGTGATGGTCCATCGCACACTTGACGGTCTGTCAACCTGTCCGTCGCACCTGGGCAATTTCGATAACTCTCGATAAAACGGTCATAACTTCCTACCCCGATGCCGGATTTGGACAAAGTTGGTATCGTTGAAAAGCTAATTCAATTCTCTACACTATTGGAAGTCATTTTCAGGAAAATTCAACATGATTAAAACACTAATCACTTGAGAAGCATCTTCTTAATCTTTTAGGGACGAAATTACACTTTACTTGACACACTCAAGGCTTAAACTATAAGGAAATTTTGCGGGGTCTTACCAAATCTACCCCTTGGAAACAAGTTATACTAGGAACACAGGAAAACAAAGCACACATAGCTGAAGCAATTTGCTAAATGGGCTCAAAATCTCACTGAACTCTTGAATACCTCGGAAATTGCAAGAACTCATGCAAGAATACATATATAGCTGAACTTTAGATTAGGAGGGCTGAATTAAGAAAGAATAATACCTTCGGATCAATCTAAACTTGCGGAAAAGAGGTGCGGGTACTTGGCTCACAAGTCTGCTTCTGCCTTTCAAGTAGCGCCCTCAACGACTGGTTCTGCCACAATACTTTGACCAAGGAAACTACTTTGTTTTGCAGTCTACAGATCTAAAAATCTAGGACCTTAACAGGAATCTTATCGAATGAAAGACTGTTCTGAATATCAGCACTCACTGAAGGATCTACCACAACGGAATCACCAATATGCTTCTTAAGCATGGAGACATAAAAAATAGGATGAACGGCTGACAACTCCGCAGGCAACTCAACCTCATAGGCTACTCTACCAACACGGCTCAAAACTCTATACGGGACAACATAACGGGGACTAAGCTTTCCCTTTTTACCAATCCTCTCCATCCTTTTTATGGGTGAAATCTTTAAGTACACCAAATCATCCACTTTAAACTCAAGATCTCTTCTCTTCACATCGGCATATGACTTTTGATGACTCTGAGCTGTCTTTAACCTCTCTCTAATCAACTTAACTTTCTCCATAGCTTCAAACACTACATCAAGCCCAATCACGGCAGCTTCACCTACTTCAAACCAACCTATGGGTGATCTACATCGTCTACCATACAAGGCCTCAAATGGTGCCATTCCGATGCTAGCATGGTAACTATTGTAATAGGCGAACTCTATCAATGGAAAATGCTCATCCAAACTACCTTTGAAATCAAGAGCACATGCCCTCAACATATCTTCTAGGGTCTGAATGGTCCTCTCAGCCTGACCATCTGTCTGTGGATGAAAAGCGAAACTCAAAAGAACTTGGGTACCAAGACCCCACTGAAACGCTCTAAAAAATTAAGAAGTAAATTGAGTACCCCTATCCGAAATGATAGACGAGGAAACTCCGTGCAGCCTGACTAACTCTCAGATATACAATCTAGCATAATCCTCAGTTATATAAGATGTATGCACGTGCAAGAAGTACGCAAAATTAGTCATCCTGTCTAAAACAACCCAAATAGAATCATGATGACGACGTGAAAGAGGTAACCCAGTCACGAAGTCCATATTCACCTCCTCCTACTTCCAAGTGGGTATACTAAACTCTTGCATCACACCACCAGGTCTTTGGTGCTCTACCTTAACCTGTTGGCACATTGCACACTTTGCTACAAACTCAGCTAAATCCTTCTTCATACCATTCCACCAATAGATTTTCCGCAAGTCGCGGTACATCTTGGTAGTGCCAGAATGAATAGAATACCGTGCGCTATACGCTTCATCCATAATCCTCTGCCTCAGATCATCAACACACAGAATGCACAATCTATCCTGCAATCTCAACATGTCATCTCCCCCTTGGGAGAAAACCTTTACATTTTAGTCCTTAACTGTCTCCTTCAGTCTGACCAAACCAAGATCTCTATCTTACTTCTCCTTCACTTTCGATACTAAAGAGGATTCAGAACTACTTTGCACCAAAGTACTTCCCTTAGCTGAATCAAGCAACCTAACACCCAATCTAGCCAGAAAATGTACATCATGAGCTAACTCTTTCTTACCTTCCTCTGCATTAGCAACACTACCTATAGATAATCTGCTAAGGTCATCCGCCACTATATTAGCCTTGCCCGGGTGATACAACATACTCATATCATAGTCTTTTAACAACTCTAACCACCTCATCTGCCTAAGATTCAACTCCTTCTGAGTAAATACATACTGCAAGCTTTTATGATCAGTAAACACATCAAAATGAACACCATAAAGATAGTGTCTCCAGATTTTCAAAGCAAAGACCACAACAGTTAACTCAAGATCATGGGTTAGGTAATTCTTCTCATGCGACTTTAATTGTCTAGAGGCATAGGCTATAACCTTACCTCTTTACATCAACACATAACCCAAACCAATTTTAGAGGCATCACAATACACCAAAAAATCATCTGTACCATCAGGCAAAGTCAACACAAGGGCTGAAGTAAGTCGAGTATTCAACTCCTAAAAACTCTTCTCACAGGAATCTGACCACTGGAACTTAACTTTCTTTTGGGTCAACTGGGTCATGGGAGATGCAATAGAAGAGAAACCTTCAATAAAATGGCGGTAGTAGCCCACTAGACCCAAGAAACTTCTAATGTCAGATGGAGAGATAAGTCTAGGCCAATTTCTTACAGCTTCTGTCTTTTGGGGATTAACTCTAATACCTTCGGCTGAAACAATATGACCCAGAAAGGCTACAGACCTTATTCAAAATTCACACTTACTGAATTTGGCGAACAACTGGTGACCTCTAAGATTTTGCAAGACAATTCTAAGGTGATTTGCATAGTCATTCTCAGTATGAGAGTACACAAGGATATCATCTATGAACACTATGACAAACATATCAAGATATTGCTTGAACACTTGATTCATGAGGTCTATAAAAGCTGCTGAGGCATTGGTTAGCCCGAAAGACATGACTAGAAACTTAAAGTGACCATAGCGGGTTTGGAAGGCTGTCTTTGGAATATCATATTCCCTCACTTTAAGTTGATGATAGCCGAATCTAAGGTCTATCTTGGAGAAATAACTTGCACCTTGAAACTGATCAAATAGGTCATCAATTATCAAAAGAGAATACTTATTTTTTACTGTGACCTTGTTAAGATAACGATAGTTAATGCACATATGTAAAGAACCATCTTTCTTCCGCACGAATAGAATAGGTGCGCCCCAAGGAGAAATATTGGGCCTTATGAAACCTTTGTCTAAAAGATCTTTGAGTTGCTCTTTCAACTCCTTAAGCTTAGCAAGTGCCATACAGTATGAAGGCATAGAAATAGGACGAGTGTCGGGAAGAAGGTCAATCCTGAATACTATCTCTCCATCGGGAGGTACCCCTAGGAGATCTTCCGAAAAAACATCTGAAAACTCGTTAACAATATCGACTGACTGAATAGTTGGAGCCTCGGACTTAGTTTCTTTGTCTCTAACTAGGTGATAGATGTAACCCTTGGATATTAGTTTTTTGGGTTTAAGATAGGAGATAAAATAACTCTTGGGAGATACCAAACTCCCAGACCACTCAAAAACTGGCTCATCAAGGAACTGAAACTTGACCACACGGGTACGACAGTCTATAGATGCATAACACAAATGAATCCAATTCATACTTAGAATAAGGTCAAAATCGACCATGTCTAACTCTATCAAATCAACAAGTATAACTCTATGAAGAACAGTAACAGGAAAATCTCTATACAATTATTTAGCAATAACTGACTCCCTTACTGGTGTGGAGACTAAGAAAGGCTCAAGAATCTTTTTGGGACTCATTTTGAAATTCACAGCTACAAGTGGGGTCACATAGGAGAGACTTGACCCAGTTTCCAACAACACATAAATATCAAAGCAAAAGACGCGGAGCATACCAGTAACAACATCGGGAGAGTCTTCCTGCTCCTGACGGGATGGTAAGGCATAGAATCTGTTCTGGCGCTGACTACCAGTAGTGCTAGATGAAGCGCCCTGAACAAGGGTGGGACGAGGGATAACAGCTGGTGTACTATTAGTCTGTGCCTGAGGTCGGGAATCTCTGGTCCCCTGCTTAGCATAAAGACAATCTCTAAGACTGTGGCCCTTCTTGCCACAACCAAAACAACCCCTCAAATCTGCAAAACACTCACTGGCATGATCCCTACCACACTTAGCACAAGAAGGATAACGGGGCCTGTTACTAACACTATTCTGCGACCTAGACATAAAAGACCTGCTCTCTTGCTCCTGCCTGCCTCTAGGTGCGGAAGCACTAGCTGATGAAGGCGCTGTAATAGATGGACGTCTCTGAAATTGAGGGCAGTTGTCTCCATGGAACCTAGGCTAACTATACTCATGCTACTCAAATCTAGCCTTTTTTTACCCCTCACTCTGTCTCTCTTTATAATCTTATCTGCCTCTGTCTGTTGTGCATGCCTCATCAACCTAGACAGATCCATATCCCTATGCAGCATCCCAGTCCTACACTCTTTCAGCACTAAACTAGAAACACATGTCACGAACTTGCTCATACTAGCTCAGGTGTCAGAAATCAAATCAGGAGCATACTTGGCCAACTGGTTGAACTTCAAGCAGTACTCCTTAACAGTCATGGAGCCCTGCCTCAAGTTCATAAACTCCTTAATCTTTGCTTTCCTCATCTTAAGCAGAAAAACTTGTCCAAGAATGCATCTTAGAATACCTGCCAAGTCATAGGAGCAGCATCCTCACCTCTACCCTTCCTCTATGATACAACCCAGTCATAAGCTATGTCCTTCAACTTGTAAGACAACAACTCAACACTTTATTCCTCAGAAACAGGCATCATCTGCGTGATCTTTCTCACCTCCCCAAGGTACAACTGTGGGTCCTCCCCTGCTTTGGACCCATAAAACTCTGGCGGATCCATCTGCATGAAGTCACGGATCCTAAAAATAGCTACATTACCTCCCTGCTAATTTGCAACTGCGGCCTAGTTATTGGCCTGAATATTAGCGATGATTGCTTGGGCTAACGCCTGAAAGGCCGCCCGAAACTCAGCATGAGACACAGTCTCATTCAAAGGATCAACATGTGGGGGTTGCTTATCATCATTTTCGCGGGCATTCACTCTTCGAAAAGGCATTTTTTGAAATAGGAGAGCACAACATTAGGCATGATAGAATCTGAAAGAAAGAAACAACTTTTTCCTAAAAAAATATTGTAGCCTCGTGTTTATAGATATGGCGCGCTACACACCGATGATCAAGACTCTACTCAACGCGGCTTGTCAGACTCCCTAGAACTTTTTTAAAATCATAGGATCAGATACCAAGTTTGTAATAACCCAAAATCACTTCCCGGGATGTCACATTGTGTTTAGGGCTACAAGTAGCCCCACCCTTTGAGCCTATCACTTCTCATAATAGCTCATTCAAGAAGAAATATACAAAACACTGGCAGTGTCATATCAAATGAAAGGGAATAAGAAGGTAATACTCGATCCAAACGACCACAATACTAGAAATCTCAACACAACCACAGTGTGATAACTAGTCTGACAAAGCCACTACTGCTTCATGAACTCGAGAGCTGTTGGGACAGGTCCCCAACTGACTCAAACTGAACTGAAAGTAATAACATAAACAGTTGAATACTGAAATGTTTGAAGATAGGTCCTCGAACCATGAGGACTCATCACTGTAGAAATGTAGACGAAGGTACTCGGGAATCACTGACGAGGCTGGGACTGAGCACCTGAACCTATATTATTAGACAATATAGCACATAAACGTATATGTGGATCAACACTTGGGAATGTATTGAGTATATGGGGGTGTATGCATTTACATAAAACAATATCAATACTCCTTAATTAAATCATGAATGCAAATAGAAATGACTTACATGGCTTGAATAAGTCTAAAATGTAAAACTCATAAATTATGTAGAATGAAGTGTGTAACACAAATCTCGTGAGTCATTATACTTTGGCTTTAAAATCTCCCTCTCCTCTTATTCTTATTACTCATAGGACGAAGGAAGCTTTAAACAATACTTTTAACTCATGCATATGTCTCATGGAGAGTAAAACTTCTTTATTGCTCAACTCGGTGCTAAATACTACTCCCTTTAGTTTATCTCGCTCGTCTCATGGAAATCCACTTTCAAAATAATCTCATAGTTCATAAGAATCCAACAATCAAATCCGTAATCTCATGTGGTAGAGTTGATTTCAAAACTCTATGACCATTATGTCAAAACATTTCTCAATAATCTCAAAATACTCAAATCATGGGTGCTTATAGCACAATAATTCATAAAATTGTAAGTCTCAAGTATGACTTAATGACCCATAATTCAATCTCAAGTTAAAACTCATCATAATGCATAATAGATAGCATATAAATTCATAATTCATGTAGAAATCCAGAAGTTACAGCAATTTGTCTCAAAATATCAACATACTCATATACTTCAATTTCTAAAACATTGAAACTCTTAAATTCTCAAGGAGTAACAACATAGGGTATAAACCCAGCTTCGATTTCTTAAGAAAACATGCAAAATCATGCTATTTGACTTTCAATTCATGGGAAACATCAAGATATTGCAATCAATAACAATGAGTGAAAAACCCTAATTCAATATCATGTAAAATCTCATAGATTACAGAAAATTATAGTTTAAATAAGCCTTTGGGCATAAGAGTGGAAGGATTACCCTTGTTCAAAACCCCACATACCTTCGATTATGAAATTGAATGAACAAGCTTGCTTCAAACTCTTCTTCTTACACTTGAGAGAGGGTTCTTGCAACCCTTGAACTTGGGGAACTTAAATCTCAACTCAATTTGTCGAATCTATAGTGAGTTCTTGGATTTCTTGGAGAAGGGTTTTAGATTTGATCTTGAGGGAGAAACCCTAGCTCTCTTGTATTTTGAATGATGAATGAAGTCAGTTGCTTTGTTTGGAATATATCTGGTTGATAAAAAAGTGGAAAGACCAAAAAGTCCCTTTTAAAAAATGACTTAAAATACTGAACGGGGGCTGCGACGATCGAAGCGATGGTCCATTGCTAGCCTGATGGTCCGTCGGATCATCCGTCGCACATCGGTCAGAAAAAGAACACACTGCCTCGATGTGATGATTTCAGCGACGGTCCATCGCAAACTCGATGGTCCATCGCAAACTCAACGGTCTGTCGCAAACTCGATGGTCCGTTGGATCGTCCGTCGCACTTTGACCAGGATGAGGCCCACTGCCTTAGCGGTGACGGTCTCAGCAACGTTCCGTCGCAGTCTTGACGGTTCGTCGTCCTAGCCATCGCAATTGGGCCAGAAAAGGAAGTTACTGCCTTGGTTGCAACGGTCCGTCAACCCGTCCGTTGCACCTGGGTGGTTCCGACAACTCTTGGTAAAATGGTCATAACTTCCCATCTCGATGCCGAATTTGGACGAAATTGGTATCATTGGAAAGATAATTCAATTCTCTACACTATAGGAAGTCATTTTTAGGAAAATTCAATAAAATTAAAACACTAATCACTTGGTAAGTCTCTTCTCAATCTTTTAGGGCCGAAATTACACTTCACTTAACACGCTCAAGGCTCAACTACAAGGAAACTTTGCGGGGTCTTATAGTAAATTTGACCTCAAAGTATGACGAAGGATATATTTAACTATTTTTTCAAAGTAGAGTGGTAAATTTGACCCTTTTCCCTTTTAAAAAGTTAGAAGGTAAGTAAATTTTTTCTCATGACAAAAATATCCCTAACACTTACATGCACATGTATACACACACACATATATTATTAATTAATTAACATATCTTATAAGTTTGATTTTAAAACTTTATACTTCATATTTACATCATAGTTTTTATTTCATTCTATTATTTATATATTATTATTATTATTATTTTATTTTTCACTCATTTTCTTTAAATAAAATTGAAAATATCATTAATGATGATGATTGAAGAATAAATAACTCTTTATTTTTTATTGTTAATGATATTAAATGACAGACGAATCATATTACAAGATCGAATGCTATTTTGACAATACTTGTAAATTTTTTTCTCAAATATTTAATTTTTAATAAATAATTCATGAAAAATGACATATTTGTTACCATGTAGTGTGCATGTATGAATATGATGATTGCTTATTTTAATAAATTTTGACATAGTAAATTTGACACTCAAGTTCATCTTGTTACAACTATTATGGCTATACATAATTTCATACAATAATTATGCTAACAAAGACATCATCACAGAGATCAAAGTAGGAGACGAGGCTTCTGGTATGCCTTTAAAATATGTTATATCTTCTACTAGTATGAAGATATTGTATGATAAAATTAGAGATGAAATCATTGAAATTTTTTGTGATGTATTAAGGACTACTTATTTTTGTGGTGAATTTTTTCATATGTAGTGATTTAATTTATGAAATAATTTTTAAATTTTTTTTATGTTTTAAATAATATTTAAATTATTTAATATTTTTTAATATATCCATGTATATAAATATTGATTGAAAATTTTATCGTACATACTTTTTAATTAAATATAATAAAATTTTAATTAAAAATATTATAATAGATATTTAAAATAAATTTTCATCTATAAAATAATTTAGTTATTTTTTTCTTAAAAATATTTTTAAAATAAATTTATCAAGCATAAATCACTTTTTTGAAACACTTTTTTAAAAATTATTTTATTAAAATGCTTCTCAAATAAGAAGTTTTCTAACCACAATCCTTTGCGCTATATGAGCCATTTGGATAGGCTGAAAAAGTGGCTTTTAGAAAACACTATAAGAGGGTGTTTGGAAGAGATTAGAAGTTGGTCAAAATGACTTTTAAGCCATTTTGACCTTTTAGGAGTGTTTGACAATTTTGAAAATTGCTTAAAAAATAATTTTGGCTTTAAAAAGGCTAAAAATAAGAAGTTGGTATTTCCTACTTATTTTTTTCTAGCTTGTAATCTATTCACAATTGACTAAATAAATAACTTTTTTGCCCTTATAATTTTCACTTATTTCAAAATTGTCTTCTCAATCTTCACATTTCTCTTGCCCATCTTTATTAATTTCAAACTCCAATTTACACAAATACTTATAACATTTGGATAGATGTGTCATTTTCTACTACTATTATATAGTGTCAAATATAAAATATTTCACCATTATATCATGATAAATTCAACAATGGAATATAAGAAAATTAAAATAATATTTGAAATAAATATTATTAACATAACCATGAAGAAACAAATAATCTTTTAATTGCACCTTAATGATACAAAATCTTAACATAACCATGAAGAAATAAATAATTTTTTAATATATAACTATCTTTTTCAAACACAAACATTCAACACTTAATCTTACAAAAATAATTTTTTATCGTACAAATTAATAGTCATTTATGAAAATATTTTTAATATATATATTTATATTAAAAATATATATTAATTTTAATTTGAATCATTTTAGCAATAAATATTAATAATAATTAACTTTATATATTATTAACAGCTATAAGGGTATTTCAGATATTTTGACAAAAAAAAAAAGTTCTTAAAAATGTTATTTACCAAACACATCAATAACTTCTTTTCAGTTTTAGCACTTTTATCTAAACACTTAACTACTTATTTTTAAAAGAGGAAATTACCCGAATTAGTCACTATTGGGCTTTTATTATCACTTAACGCCTAATTTTTAATTAATTACAATTCATAGCCCTCTCATGCCTATTAATTATTCCTAATTACAATTAATAGTCTTTCTCATGTATTTTTTCTCCTTTTTTTTATTGTGTATTATTCTCTTTTTTTTTTCCTTTTCAGTTTTTTTTCCGTTTTTTTCTTTTTTTGTTGCTTTCTCTTTTTTTTTTTTCACTTTTTTTTTATTTTGTTATTTTTTATTCATTTATTTTTGTAGCCTTACAGTTACATGCTACCATAATTGTGGCCTAAATTTTACTTTCTTTCTATTTTTTCATCTTTTTCTATATTTCTTTTTTTTTTTTTGCAGTCTTTTTTTCTTTTTCATTTTCTTTGATTCTTTTTACGTTCTTTTTTATTTTTTTGCTCACTTTTTCTCCTTTTTTATTTTTTTATACTTTTTAGTTTGTTGTTGTATTTTGTATTTTATATTTTTTTGTATCATATTATGTATTTTAAATAAATTTATTATTGTAGTTGAATAGTTTAGTTGTCAATATGTATAAATTATCATTCCTATTTTTGTATATAAATAAGTATATTGATTAATTATATTTGTATTTGCTTGAGATTAAAATACATAAATAAGCTATTTGTCTTTCAATGCAAATATATCATTGTGTTTCGTATTTCAAATTTATCATTTATATTTGTATATAAACAAGTATCATTTTGTATGCATATGGTTCAAGTTGTATAAACATGTGTCATTGATACAGATGTAACATTTGTATTTGTATAATTTATTATTTTTATTATGATGCAAATTGTATCAATAAATGTAAATACAAGTCTTCATAGAAAGAAAAATATTAATTTTTTTCTAATGTTTAAAGATACAAATGATGTTGTCAACTACAAATTCAAATACAAACAAATGAAATTATAAATACAAATACAATATACGATCAACTTATAAATATAAATATAAAATAATTCTTTAAAAATACAAATACATCAACGAAAATAGAATACAAATTATACATAGTAACGGTTAAATACAATATGTAATAAACTTACAAATACAAATACAAAATAATTCTTTAGAAATAAAAAGACATCGACGAAAATAGAATATAAATACAAATATAATCTAAATATGCAAACACATAAAAGCCACAATACAAATATATTCCAATATAATATACAATCAATTATAAAATACAAATACAGAATAATTTTAAAATACAAGTGCGAATTATATAAAAATATAAATAATGGTGCGAACTAACAAATACAAATAAAAGTGTGAACTATAAAATACAAATATATTGCGAACTACAAAATACAAATACAAACATGAACTTTAAAATATAAATACAAATGCAGTTGTATCAACGAATACAAAAATATAAATGACGGTGTGACTACAAATATGATAAATAGTTGTGATATTTATGTTATCATCCATGACTTGTGCTCGAGTAGTCATATTTTTTGAAAATATAAAAAATATGAAATAGAATAAAAAAATGATAAAGAAAATAAGTACAAAAAAAATAAATAAGAAAAGAAAAGAAGAAAGAGAAATAAAAGTTAAAGATAGAAGAGAGAAAAAATAAAATAAAAAAATGAAAAAATAAAAATTTGAAAAAATAGAAAAAGAAGAAGAAAAACAAGGAAAACACGACAAAAGAAAAAATATAGGAAAATGAAAAAGAAAAAAAACGATAGTGTTTTTGGCGTGACTAACTATGTAGTGTATTTATGATTTTATGAATACAGACCACTAAGTAAAAGTGACTACAACAGCTATGAATCGAATACAACGACTATATAGGGACTATATTCATACTATCTGTAAAACTGAATACAGCGGGCGTAAATCGAATACAACGGCTATAAATGGTAATTATGTAAAATGTCACTATGGAAGGTGGGTTTTATAGTAAAATTCTGCTATTTTTGAAAGATTCCTTTTTTAAAATAAGTTCAGCACTTTCAAAAAAATTTTTAAAGAACTTTTTTCCAGCCTATTCAAACGGGCTCTAAAAGTGCTTTTGAAAGTGCTGAAACTTATTTTAAAAATAAGCAGTTACGTGTTTGGATAAAAATACTAAAACTGAAAAAAATTGTTGATGTGTTTGGTATACAACTATTGTTAAGCACTTTCTTTTAGTCAAAATGTCTGAAATACCATTATAGTTGCTAACATTATATAAAGTTGATTACTATTAGATTTTATTTTAAAAATAATTTAAATTTAAATTAATTTATATTTTAATTTAGTTTCAATGTAAATTACTTAATACATTTATTTTTTTAAAAATATTTCTATGAATGAATAAGTTATTTGTGCTCCATTTTTCTTCTTAAAATTGAACAAAAGAGATTAAAAAGGAGCAAAATTTGTTGTTTAAGCTATGTGGATCCGTTTTTCTTTGTGAATTTCGCCACACTAATTAACCCATTTTTATTTTATGAGATTTTTTTTCTTTTGAAAATTGAACAAAAAACACTCAGAAAGGAACAAAAATTATTGTTTCAATCAAATAGGTTTATTGATTTTTCGTTTTTCTTCAAGAAAATTGAACAAAAATCGCCCAATAAGAAGCTAAATTGCTACCGACTCATTAAAATTTGTTGTTCAGTCAAATGAACTACCAAAAAATAATTCTTCTCAATTTCGCATAAACCCTACAAGCATCAAATTGCTCGCGACCCATTAAAAAAAAGAAATAAAGACACAAATGAAGAGAAAAATGGAAGAGAGAAACACAAAAATAGAGAGAAAACACAAAAATGGTAGAAGAGAATAAATATTTTAGAACATGAGAATAATTTTAAAATATGTGAGAGCCCAAAATAAAAAGTAGGAGTTAAAATACTTTTGACTTTAAAAAATAATTTTTTTTTTTTTTTTAAAAGTAATTTTGAAAGTTACCAAACATTTTAAAAAGTGTAAAATGACTTAGAGCCCGTTTGAATGAGCTTATTTTTTTTTTTGCTTATAAGTCAAAAGATAGAAGTTCTAGCTTTTGATTTTTAACTTATTTATACCTTTTAAATTTAAAATAAAATACTTTTAACATTTTAAAAATTTACCTAGACACACTATTTTTGACTTGAAAACACTTAAAATAACCCATCAAAACACCCTCTTATTGCTTGAACTTGCCGGTCGTTCCTGTTTCAAAACAGAGCATTTGAGCAACCAACCAGACAGACTTTTCATCTCTCTAGTGTCATGATGAGTAGCTGGTTCCAATGTGCGATATATCCTCTTGACACACGGATTGGCGGCCGGCGCTTTCTATGGAAAATCGTAGTCAGGTCAAAATGTGGTGGAAATATGAGAATTGGTATGAGAGACAGGAGCAAAAATCGAAAGCCCTTGCAGAAGGGAAGAAACCTCAGTATTGAAGCAATTCAAGCTGTTCAAGCACTGAAGCGAGTGGCCAGCAAAAACGATGATGCCGTGGCGGTAGAACAGGTGTTTAATAGCAAGATCAGGCGTTTGCTCAAGAGTGATATGATTGCCGTTCTCCGCGAACTTCTCCGCCAGAATCAATGCCTTTTAGCTCTCAAGGTTAGCGAAGCGCGCCACTCATCTACTCTTCATATTCTAGTTTTAACGATGCTGTTATTACTGACTCCTCCACGAGATAGTGGTAAGGCGTGCATACACTCTACTCTCCCCTGATCGCACAAGTGGGATTCCACGGGGTATGTTGTTGTTGTTGTAATTAGTGACTCCTCGGAAATCTCATATCGTTTAGGTAATCTCCCAACTGAAAGAAAAATAGAAACCCCAATTTGCCTCCTTCGACATACTTCCTCTTGTCCGGTATACTGAAAATAGTTGTCCCACTTTACTTCTTTGGAAAAATCATGAGATAATTTAACATCTTATATCTATTTTATCCTTGTTATTAATTATAGTGTAGTTTTCAAAGTATTGAATTTATTATATTCGAAAGGTGGTATAGTAAAATTGCCTTTTTATTTGTTGCTTCTTAAGGCTGTGCCAAGTCAAACATGGATAGGTAAAGATGGATACCACATACTAAGCAGAAGTGTCAAAATGGTAAAAGGAATGTTTCGAGAAACTAAGCAAGCAATTGAGGGTAATATGTAAAAAGGTTTGGGAGGACTTGTAAGCTTATTTGAGAGCAGGTGGGTGGAGAATTAATAAAATTCTTCTTCAGTTCAAGGCTGAAAGATAAGATGAAACTGAAAAAATTGGAATTTCTAGTCAATCATGAGGATAATTCTGGTGAGAAAATATTGGGAGATGTTTGCCAAAAATCTTGAGTTGGAACAGTAGGATAATTCAGGGAAACAGACTTTCAAAGATGCTTTCCCAGAAATGGAAGGCAGACGTTTTTATTTCAGGCTGCTAATGTCCAGTTATTGAATCTGGGTTCATAGAGAGTTCGATTTGAGAAAATCGGAGATGTGAAACAAGAAGGAAAAGGAGAACGTTTTATGAGACAGTATGCATATAAGAAGTTCCTCATATAGAAGAAGGGGCCAATTATTAGTTATGTAACTGTTATTTATGCCTAACAACATTATTAAGTGTTCCACAATTAAATACAAATTGTTCCATAATATACTATGGAGTGTTGGAATATTCTGTTCTCCTATAATGATGTAGTGAATCAGATTATATTGTAGTATTCCTTCTCAAGATGGAGAGTTAGACTATAGGCTCCAATCTTGCCTCAATTATACATTATCCGAGGTCCTTAGAGTGCTTTGGTCAATGTATCAGCCAAGCAGAACTAGTTGTGAAGTCAAAATTGTACTTTCGACAGTATAAGTGAAGACCAATCTCAATGTATCTATGGAGTAAATATGATATGTACAGTTACTTGATTCAGAAATCAATTTCATTTATTGTACCTTCTGAGCTTTTAACTCTTAGGTAATTGTTTCATCTACATAAGCTCAATTTTTACCAACATCATATCTCTATACTCGACTTACCAACATCGTATCTCTATACTCGACTTCTGTACTTGATCACATCATTCAGTACATGATACTGCATGTGAATCACCTATTACATAGAGTTTCAACCCATTTGCATCTGCCAACCTGATAATTTGAGTATTTTGCTGATCTTCGCATAAAAGTTTCAGACATGGATCAGCTTTATCAAAATAAAAAAGTTTCTGACCTGGACCAGTCGACAGTCAATCATTCCGCTTTCGTCAAAGATATCAGGAGTGCTATCCCTTTTTCTGATGACCACATTCCTGCTAGGGGGCTAAGCAACTTTTATTCCCTAAATGAACATACGTCATCCCTAGTTTTTTAACGAGAATTAAAAAGGAGGTGTTGTTTTAATTACTCAATCCTTCCTGATCGTACCTGATCGTGTTCAGTAATACCATATCATCCACAAATACAATAACATAACAACAACAACAACAACAAACCCAGTGTATTCCCACCTAGTGGGGTCTGGAGGGTAAGATGTACGCAGTCCATACCTCTACCTCTGATGAAGTAGAAAGGCTGTTTCCGAAAGACCCCCGGCTCAAGGCACGAGATACCACACAAACACATAGTAAAGCACAGAAGCAGATTAGCAGATAGAAGCAGATTACATAACATAAATACGGCACCCATAAGTAATAGTAAACAGAGGAAAGCAGAGGAAAGCACACAGATTCGTAATAAAACATGGAACACGGAACGCGGAATCATAACAGGAATAAAACCCCCACCACGTAGTTCCCTACACTAGCGACCCAAACTGGCCCTAATCCTCTGCCGTAATTCGCGTCTTCCAGACCTTCTTATCTAGGATCATGTCCTCGGTGAGCTGTAACTGTTCCATGTCCCGCCTAATCACCTCACCCCAGTACTTCTTCGGCCTACCCCTACCCCGCCTAAAACCATCCAACGTTAGCCTCTCACACCTACGGACCGGGGCATCCATGCCCCTCCTCTTCACGTGTCCGAACCATCTCAATCGTGCTTCCCGCATCTTGCACTCCACTGAAGTCACACCAACCTTCTCCTGGATAGTCTCATTCCGAACTCTATCCCCTCTAGTCAGTCCACACATCCAGCGCAACATCCGCATTTCTGCCACCTTCATTTTTTGGATGTGCTAGTTCTTAACTGGCCAACACTCCGCTCCATACAGCAAGGCCGGACGGACTACCACCCTGTAGAATTTGCCTTTAAGCTTGGGCGGCACCTTCTTATCACACAGCACCCCCGACGCGAGTTTCCACTTCATCCATCCCGCCCCAATACGGTGCGAGACATCCTCGTCAATCTCACCGTTACTCTGGATCACGGACCCAAGATACTTGAACTTATCCCTCTTGCATACCTCCTGTGCTTCCAGCTTCACTACTACCTCATTCTCCCGCCTCACGTAATTAAACTTGCATTCCACATATATCAGAGTACCGATTAAACTTGTATCCTTAAATACAATAACATAAGAGGACCGATTTTTTTTTTTTTTTAAAAATAAAGGTAACTTGTATTCCTCAGGACCAAGAAGATACTGGCAGTATATAATTATGAAATACAAGTGATTCTATATCTACTACATAATTCTTTTTACACCAGAATTGAAATGACAAACAACAGTTGATTATCTGTATAGAGTTACCAGTGTTCTTTTCTATAGTGTCAATATGACATAGAATTATCCCAGTAGCTACACGCTAATTGGTACACATCTCCTTTGCATGAACAACTGAACATCCTCCAAAGACTTCTTCTTTTGAGTTGGCTGGGCTGCGTGAGGCGGAGATTGGAATCCATTTTTAGTCTCATATGTAAAGTTGAGAAGATTCCTTCATCCAAGGATTTGTATGTGTTGGAGAAAGAATTATTCTACTTATTTGCATTCTCAAACCCCGAATTTGTTTTGATGATTTGGCAAAGATTACTGACAATTTCAAACAAGTAACGAATATCAACTCTAGTTGTAATTCAGTCATAAACAAACACTAGGATTGTGTTCCCCCTGCCCTCTAACTCGGTAAGCTTCTCGTGCTCAATCCAACTGAACAACTGTTGTACATGTAGAATCTGGTAAGATAGGTATCACCAACCGCCTCTCGGCACCATTTGGTGAATCTCACTCATCTCCTCTCAGTCTCAGAGTGTTGCCTTACTAGCCCTTACCTTGGACCCCATTTTCAACTATCTCTCCTCAGTCTCAAGTTGATTAGATGGAAGTTAACCGTCTTAAGAAGATAATACAAGTTAGCTTATTTGGGTAGTTAACCCCAAATCACTGTTGTAATTTCCTTCTCCCAATCTCTACCTCCCTCTCGGGTTCGTAGTGAATACAGGTTGGGTCCTAATGTTTGCAATCGTTAAGACATCAATAAACTCAAAGGAAACCCCAATACATGTATAAACAATAATCTAGAAGGATTGAACATTTCCCCTACTTTGTTATATAGCCAGGTTCCATAACCCTAGCTAAGGGAGATTAGCTGCTCATGGTTGTGCAATGATTAAAGGAACTCATATTTGAAAACATTCAATAATTACACAATAATCAATAAGTAAAAACCCAAAGCTTCAACTGAATTAATAACCAAAATCAATACAAAGTAATTCTAAGACCAAATTCTAATCTCAGAATCAGAATATATGTTTGTTAGTATATGGAGTGCGTTAACTCAATACAAAACGTCAATAGGGTATTTATAGAATACAAGGAAACCCTAAAAAATCAAATCCCAAATGAAAAAGGAAAAACGAAGTCGGTGACCGCTTACAAAGGTCACATACGGACTGTATGTTGCACATACGGACCGTATATGGTCCAATGTATGTGACCACCCTTCCATCTTGGATTCTGCAACTCTCTGGACTTTGCACTTTTGCACCGACAAAGGTCACATACAGACCGTATATGGCACTTTGTATGTTTCAAGCCTCAGGAACTGAACTTGCAACTCTCTGGACTTTTCCTCCCAGGACATACGTTGGCCACATACGGACCTTATGTGGCACACACAGACCGTATGTGGTCTTTGTAAGTGGGAGGGTTTGCTTTTTTTCCTTGCAGCTTAGCCTCTGGACTTTCAGTTCTTCAACATACTCTGCTCACATACGCCAATTATGTAGCATATATGCCCAAAAATGCCTTTGTATGTTCCTAAAAACTTCAAATTTTTTTTTTCTTCTGATTTGCATCTAAAACCTAGTTTCCTGCAAAACATACCCAAAACATATCATATCTAACGAAACAACCTAAGAAACTTGCATATTTTCATCGTTTTAAGCGTCAAAAGTGCTATATTTCTATAGCATATCAACACCCTCAACTTAGAACGTTTGTATGTCTTCAGGCAACACAATAAAACAAAACAAAACACGACACTTAACTAGGAGAATCTAAGCTATCCAAGGCATTCAATCAACACTTAAAGCTCAAAACACATTACCCTTTCCCTTTTAACCTTTCAAAACCAACTGTGTATAAACATGAAGCACAACAATGTGACACAAGGGGATCAAGCTATGACATTATATTAGCAACAGACAACCATGCATATATTCAAGTTACACTACCCAAACTAGTAAGCAGCTAGAAATATGACTCATAAGTCCCTCTCACTCATATGAAATAATGCATGTTAATGCAAGGACAGTCAAGAGACAATCACACTAAAAAAAGAAGTTCCAATCAATGTGTATCAAATACCATAGGCTTGTTCTTATTTTCTTTACCTTAGTTTTCGGACAGTCAAGTTAGGATCATTATAGGACTTTATTCAGCTTATAATATAGGCTTGACGGGCTGGTATGGTACATATGGATATATCAAGTGACTAAGCCTCTTTGGCACTACACTAACTTAGGGGTCCACACTTTAACCAGTTTCCTTTTTATTCCACCCGTATTTCTCCCTTTTTATTCTTTATTGCACATTCAGGTTGGGTTTGGTCTTTATTCTTTCTTTTTCACATTTTCATAATTTTTCTTTTCTTTTTTTTCTTTATCTACCACACTCAACCCTACGATCTTTTCCTCTTATTTTACCCTTCGATATATCCACTTTGCATTACACACCCCTTTGATAGCCACCCTCAACTTAGGCGATTTGCCTGCGTTGAGGTGCAAAAATGTCCAAGGAGGAACAGGGCCCACATAGGGTTTATTGTAACATAAATGGGAAGGTGAAAGGTGTAAAAAGAAAAATAGACTATATAGGCTAAAAAATAAGGATCAAGGGATATATAATTCACACATGGAAGGTCATTTAGGCTAAAATTGGACCAACATAAAAACGACCTATGATCCTTTCCTAACCAACTATCCTACAACCTAGGAAAGATTAATCGGGCAAGTTTTAGATTTAACACACAAAGGGAACTAAGCAGTATCTCACATACACGACACAGAGTCAATATTACAAGCTACTACCTATCTGGTTTGCCGGGGGTCTTTCGGAAACAGCCTTTCTACTTCATCAGAGGTAGAGGTATGGACTGCGTACATCTTACCCCCCCCAGACCCCACTAAGTGGGAATACACTGGGTTTGTTGTTGTTGTTGTTGTACTACCTATCTGGTTCATGCAATTGTTAGCAAGTGATTATCATGTCCCTAATCCAAATGCCATAACAAGATCCACAATGGTCACACATTTATACATTCACACAGTTCTAAAAACACATTTTTGAAGGGGTATCATTTTTCTCAAAATCAACAAAAAACATGACAACTGCCCTAAATACTTAAAAATCTCCTAATTACACAAAAACACAGCACAATATGAAACAAAACACAATACGACACAGATTTTAACCTAGACATGTCGGTTCTACTATCGTACCGCGGCCGATAGGAAAAGAAGCACGATAACAAAAACCTGCGGCGGCTATGGTATACCCCACTCCCAGCTAAAAGATTGCGCACTGTCCTCAATGTACTAAAATAATATAAAACAAAGGGAATGAGGACATACCTGGGACGCACTAGGGGTCCGTGTCATGATCTTCCTCAGATGGAGGTATATCCACTGGTGGAGGCGATGGTGTCGGTGGTGCACTACTAGAATATGCACCTGCTGTTAGCTTAGCTTGCCTCTGCCGATCAATAAAATCAGTCTCCACCGACTCATGTCTGGCCGTTTTCAGTGTCTGGTCATATGGACCACTAGGATCCTGCAGGTCCCCCACGTGACCTCTCTTGGTCCCAACTACGGGGACCTCCTCATCCTCCGCAAATAAATCAAAGCGATTGGGCCCGCGCGGAGGTGATTTCTGAATGACTGGAGGGGTGGTTGTCATATGACTCTCTATCAAAAAGCATACCTTTGCTCGCAAGATATCCACCTCCTCCCTCATATGTCCTTGATCCGACATCTTAATCTCTACAAATCAAGCTGCAACACGTCTCTCGAAAGCATCAGTACGTGCTTGTAAGTCAGCACGTAACTCTGACATTGTAGCTTTGTGTGCAACATCTCATCTAGTCTCTTTCGTCTCTAGTCTAGTCCGGACCCATTGCCGGATCTGCCCATGTAGAGTAGTCGCCTCGGTCTCAACATTTCGTAACCTAGCTTCGATGGCTCTCTGACTGTTCAATAAGCTCTGAAAAAACTCATGAGATACAATAGTCATACCTGAAGCAGTACCTGTAGTGGAAGGGCGAGGGGGCATTGAAGATGCACCCACCGGCTCTAAAGCGGAAACTAGGGCTGATGTAGAAGTAGCTGGTGTCCCCTCACCCTGAGTGCTCAAATCGGGGGCCTCTCTCTGCTCCCCCATCTCAAGATCATCACTAAGTCCCACATCACCTCCTTGTGTCTCAATAGACTCTGTAGGTACTGATGGGCCCTTAGACTGGGCCGGAGGTACTATAGTAGGCATACGTGCCGCATCCTTCATCTACCTAGTATGTGCTCTGGTTGTCGTCTGTATTCTCACATCAACTCTCGGAATATCAGGCACACCGGCCTCATCGCATAGTCTCTGGACCAGAAATGGGAATGGCAGAGTTGTCATCCCACCGAAAGCTCTCTCGTGAATCTCATGCCTGATAATAGCTGCATAATCAATGTCATATCCGGCCATCATACTAGCAACAAGAGCAGCTCCATCCCAAGTCAATGCATTGTCCGCAACAGTCGGACACAATCTAAATCGAACCAACAACCTCCAGAACTTCGCAGCAAATGTCAGTGCTGCCTTTTTTATCATACCGTGCCCCTTAATCCAAGGGGTCTCAACACCCAGAGGTGAAATATATCCAACGATTCATGTCACCATCTCTACTCTCTCGTGCAACTCGCAATCTGTAATCACACTCTGCTGTGGATGCTGGCACAACATAGTCTGGCTCAAAGAGAACTTGACGGATGGCCACCGTTGATATGTCAACCATAACCCCTCTAACTAGTGTTTGCTCAAGCTGTGGTTGATCAAGTTGCATCGAAATAGCCCTCTTGGGTGCAGTCAAAGCCAAAGTGGCATGGTATGATGCGTAGAATTCCCGTATCAATGTCGGGCTGTAAGTACCTAGGGTACAGGTCATCCACCCTAGCTGATATCGCTCAAAACTTGCCCGCAGTTGTGGTGCTCCGGCCAACCCCGATAAGTCAATTTGTCTTTCCTCATAAATGACCCTCTTGGGCCGGCCGGTCTTTCTCAAAATACTGTTGTCCCGCTCAAATATAGTTCGAAGGCCCTCCACACACCACCTCGGGTGCACCTCATCAATAGGCTCATCCGAGATGTGCGTGGGGTCGAAGTTTGACCCTGCTGAGCTGGTGCCTGTGAATCAGAAGCTGGCACCTGGCGGGAAGCCTGATCGGTACCCTCCTCAGACTAGGGTACTGTGCTGATGATGACTCTTCATCTGTTGCATCACTCATCTTGGGACCCTTCCTCAGACCGAGGATCCTTTGTAACCGCTGCTGGTGCTGACTTAGAATCTGCCTCCTTCTCTTCCTTATCATCTCCCTCATCAAACTGGGAGGGTGTGGTGGTGATGTCTGGGTTGTCTTCATCCTCGACCAACCTAGGAACTCAATAGCCTTCAGCCTTTGTCATAGGCCGAGTAGAAGCTGGCCGCTTGCCCCACTGTGATTTCTTTACAATCTGTACACCCATTTTGTCCATAATAATAGCCTCAACAGCAGCCTGCCTCTTACCCTTAGTCATTGGTCCTGTTGTCTTGGTCAGGGCTGCTTTGGTCCGAGCTTCTCTAGTCTAGGCTAGTGAGTATAACTCCTCCGAGCTACTACTCTCAGGAGAGTCAACCTGTCGTCTAGATGTTGGGGCTTTCTTCTTTGAATCTTTAGGAGCCATGTGTACGTGAAAAATCGAGTGTTAGCATTCAACAAATAATGAGGGACCGCAAAAGTTGAAGAAAAACTCAAAATTCGAAAACTTTGAATTTTTCGTCAATTTTCACATCCCTATAACTTATTCGCAGTCCCAACATGTCCAATGTGCACACATATACTACTAATCATATTTTTCAATTCAAACTAACATGCCAAACTTTTGGTATTCCTCTACTTGTTCAAGTTCAACTTCCGTTTAGGGCCTAATCTTAGAGTTTAACTCAAGAACAAAGCCCTATATTAAAATTTTAGGCTACTTCAAAGCTCCCACATATAAGCATGATAGTTTCTACATATTTTGCATTGAAATAAACATATCAACTTACTTGTTTATCATTTAGATCAAAATACTATATTAGGAGCCAAGAAAGTTGCCTTTTCTTTGAGAGACCGGGAAGACTATGAAGAAGTGAAGCAAAATCCAAGATTGAACTTGTATTTAATGCCTTAGGACAAGTTGGTACCTCGAACAAGTATTAATTTAGCCTTTACTTATGAGTGGGAACGTGGGTAGTTTTAAATTTGAGAGGGAGTTTGATTTTTTAAGAATGAAGAGGAATTTTGAGAGTTTTGTAAGTGAAGAATGAGTAAATAGGGCTTAAATAAAGAGGGGAGGCTGGCATAGGGTTTAATTAGGCATTGGTGGGCCCAAGTTCCGTACTCTCTGGACTTTGTGTTTTAACACTTATTTTGCTACTTGCAAGGTCGTAAATGATATTTATGGTCCTGCAAATATTTTCGTAGGTTCAAGTCCAGACCCCACTATGTGGGAATATACGGGATTGTTTGTTGTTGTTGTTGTTGTTCAAGTCCAGAAATTCCCTAGAAACAACAACAACAACATACCCAGTATATTCCCACATAGTGGGGTCTGGGGAGGGTAGAGTTACGCAGTCCATACCACTACCTCTAAAGAGGTAGAGAGGCTGTTTCCGATACACCCCCAGCTCAAGTTAGAAGATAGCATACAAAAGCATGAAAATCCTAGAACACAATAAAATAACAACGGTACGACATCCACAGAAAATTGTACGTTGCCAAACACAAGACCCCAAAGTCCCCTAAATAATGACAACGTCTCAACCACACCCTTAACCCTCTATCCTAATGCTATTCCTCCATATCTTCCTATCCAGGGTCATGTCCTCAGTTAACTGTAACTGCTCCATGTCACGTTTAATCACTTCTCTTCAGTATTTCTTCGACCTACTCCTACCCCGCTTGAAGCCATCCAAGGCCAACCGCTCACACCTACGAACTGGGGCATCCGTGCCCCTCCTCATCACATGACCAAACCATCTTAACCTCACTTCCCTAGAAAAACTCTCAAAATTCTATCTTTTCAATTTAAGCATAACTTACCTGCCTATGTGGGACTTATGACCTTGATGAATTGGTCACCGAGTCCCCCTTACTTGGAAGATGATGAATTTTACAATTTTTACCGCATTCCAAGCCTTTCCTCTTAAGCTATGAACTTACAAAAACAAAACAAAGTGAACACTAAATAGTGGGTTGCCTCCCACCCAGCGCTTGATTTAACGTTGCAGCACGACGTGGCTATGTTGGTTACTCAGACTTTACCAACAAGCCCAGGGTTGCCTCCCATGCAATGCTTGATTAAATGTCGTGGCACGACGTGGGTACCTTGACTACTCAAAATTCATCAAGATACCCAAAAGAGTACCCTCCTAGGTCATCAATACAATCAATAACTGACAACACTCTCATGTCGGTAGGCTGTTTAATCGTTTTTCAGACCTTGAAAGTGACTTCTTCACCATTAACTCTGAACTTCAAATCCTTTTTCTCCATGTTAGCTCTACTTGTGTCCATAAATGGTCTCCCCAATATGATGGGTATCTCGACATCAACCTCATAATCTAGAATGACAAAGTCAGCTGGAAAGATGAAGTTATCGGCTTTCACTATCACATCAAAAGAAATGCCCACAGGTCTTCACGGTGCGGTCAGCCATCAACAACCGTATCGTAGTTGGTTCAGGAGGGCTCAAGCCCAATTGCTTGAATATAGCCAGCGACATCAAGTTTATGTTGGCTCCTAAGTCACATAAAGCTCTGGTAAATCTGGATGACCCAATGTTGCATGGTATAGTGAATGCGCTGGGATCACCCCTTTTCTGAGCCAGAGACTTAGGCGTAGCTGCACTACAGTGGTGAAGTCCACCGACGTCCTCAAAAGTAGCCCCTTTCGTCTTCGTAACCAATTGCTTCATAAACCTGTCATATCCAGACATTTGCTCCAACGCCTCAAGAAGAGGGATGTTCAAGCTCAACTCTTTTAGCATCTCAATGACTCGCTTGAACTTACCTTCCTCTCTCTTCTGCTTCAGTCTTTGAGGAAAAGGTGGTGGTGGTCGTGGGATTTGTCGAACTTTCGGCTCAACGACCTTACCATTATCTGTGCCCTCACCAGCGCTAACCTAACACCTGTTGTCGGGTCTAACTCCACAATAGGAGTGTCAACAATCACAGTGCTATCATCTTTCAACTCACCCACAGCAGGCAACGGGGGATCCACAGTAGATTTACCACTCCGAGTGGTAATAGCAAGACAGTGGCTATCGTTCTTCGGATTTTGAACTGTGTTACTTGGAAGGTTAAAGTGGCCGACATCTGCCCGAACTGGTGCTCTGACTGCTCGATAGTAGTTGCATGTGACTCGACCTTTTGGGTCAAACCTGAAATATCCGCCTTGATTTCCTTAATGGTAGCCTCCTAACTCTCTTGTCCCTTCACCAGTTTGGTCAACATCGCCTCCGTTCTCAATTCTGTATCTCGACTGCCAAGCTGAATGTACCTATCTCCCTTTTCCTTATAGTCGTCTTATAGTCGTCTTTCCGTCTCCAATCATCATCTCGCTCCCTACTACGGCCTCTGTACTTGTCACCATAATAGTTCCGACCTTGGTTTTCTTGTCCTTGGGCTCAGAAACCCGCTAACTGACAATCTAGGTCCTTAGCCTCTTCTAATTCAGACTCATAAGCTTTGGAAGCTGAACCTTGTGCTCCTACTGCATTCACTTTCTCGAAACTCGCTGCCGTAAACTGCTTAGCCAACCCAAGATCAGTCCTTAGCAGTGCAATTTCTTGCGCTATTGAATCATCTACTCTCTGGTCACTGGAGGCACCAATAGCATAAGTGCCAGAACCTCTTTCAGCCTCTCGAGTTTGCCACACTCTATTAGTGAGAGAAATTTGGTCTAGAATATCCGAGGCTACCTCCCAGCGTAGTCTTATAAAAACTCCTCCAGAGATGATGTTTGTCATGGCTCCGGAACTGATGGTCAGGGCTCTGTAGAATATCTCCAATAAGCTCGTCCTTGAAATCCGATGGTTGGACACCATACTCAGCTTCTTCTTGAACCTAAATCAATTCTCGTACATAGACTCAAACTGCAATTGCCTGAAATTATAAATCTCGTCCTTAAGCTGCAACATCCAGGATGGAGGAAAGAACTGGTTCAAGAATTGCCTGCGCAACTCATTCCATGTAGTGATAGATCCTCTCGAAAGTTCCCCTAACCATAAAGATGCTTCTCCTGTAAGCGGAAAGGGAACAACCTCAATCTAAGCGCCTCCTGATTCACCCCTGGGTTTGTGTATGAATTGCAGATCCTAATGAAATTTGCAAGGTGCATATATGCTTCATCAGTGGGCAAGCCCGCAAATACACTCTTCAAGTTAAAGAACTGCACTAGTTATGTCAAACTTAACACCTGGGGCAAAATAAGAGGTATGATAGCTCCAGTTTTTGCCGGCTCAACGTACCCCAGATCCTCATCATCATTCTCATATGGCTGCAAATACTGGTATGTTGGGATCACTTGAGCTCGGCCACCTCTAACTCGGTTTTGATTACCATCGAGTGCTGCTCGGCAGTCTGCTTTCGGTCTATGCACAGCTAGCTCTGCCTCCCGAGCTATGCATTGAGCATCTTCTTCCCTCCTCTGATTAGCAGCTTGTGTTAACAACTGTGGGTCAATAATGTCCTGAACTCCTCAGGAGGAGGGGAGGCACCTGGTGTGCGCCATCATGAACCCCTTCAAGAATATCATCTCTCTTCGGCTCTGTCATTCTACTAGGCGTTTGTAGGATCCTTTCTGGATTCAGATTCAGAAGGGATTGCCTCTACTCCGTGTGCTAGACATACACCGGCGTATACCCAACTAAGAACAAGAACACAAATACCCGCAAACTGCAACAACTTTGATTCATAACTCAACACTGTATTCCCCAACAACGATGCCAAAATTTGATAACGCTCAAGCTAAACCTTCAATCTGAAGATTATGCGGTCGTTGTCAAATATAGTAACCCAATAAAGATTGGGGTCGAATCCCAAGGGAATACGTGGAATTGTGGCTCTTAACTGCTGTGATCACGGCCAGAACTGGAAAAGTAAATGTGTGTGGGGGTGGGGGGTGGGGGGTTGAAGGAACAATTTCGAACAAGTAACAAATATCAATCTGGTTATAATTCAGTCGTAAACGAATACTAGGATTGTGTTTTCCCTGGCCTCTAACTCAGTAAGCTTCTCGTGCTCAATCCAACTGTACAACTATTGCGCATGTTGAATCTGGTAAGATAGGTATCGCCAACCGCCTCTTGGCACCATTTGGTGAATCTTACTCATCTCCTCTTGATCTCAACGTGTCGCCTTAGTAACCCTTACCTTGGACCCCAATTTCAACTATCTCCTCTCGATCTCAAGTTGATTAGATGGAAGTTAACTGTCTTAAGAAGATAATACAAGCAAGCTTATTTTGGCAGTTAACCCCAAATCACTATTGTGATTTCCTTCTCCCAATCTCTACCTCCCTTTCGGGTTCGTAGTGAATACAGGCTGGGTCCTAATGTTGCAACCGTTAAGACAACAATAGACTCGAAGGAAACCCCAATACATGCATCGACAATAATCTAGAAGGATTGGACACTTCCCCTACTTCGTTATATAGCCAGGGTTCCCACAACCCTAGCTAAGGGAGATTAGCCGCTCATGGTTGTGCAACGATTAAAGGAATTCATATATGAAAACATTCAATCATCACACAATAATCAACAAGTAAAAGCCCAAAGCTTCAACTGAATTAATAACCAAAATCAATACAAAGTAATTCCAAGACCAAATTTGGATCTCAGAATCAGAATATATGTTTGTGAGTATATGAAGTGTGTCGATTCAATACAAAACGTCAATAGGGTATTTTTATAGAATACAAGGAAACCCTAAAAAATCAAATCCCGAATAAAATAGGGAAAACGAAATCGGTGGCCACTTACAAAGGTCACATACGGACCGTATGTTGCACATACGGACCGTATGTGGTCCTACATATGTGACCACCCTTCCATCTTGGATTCTGCAACTCTCTGGACTTTGCACTTTTGCACCGACAAAGGTCACATACGGACCGTATGTGGCACATATCCGTATGTGGCACTTTGTATGTACCAGGCCTCGGGAACTGAACTTGTAACTCTCTGGACTTCTCCTCCCATAACATACGTCCGTATGTGGCACATACGGACTGTATGTGGTCTTTGTAAGTGGGAGGGTTTTTTTTTTATTCCTGCAGCTTAGTCTCTGCACCGCCAAGTAGCATATACGCCCAAAAATGCCTTGTATGTACCCAAAAACTTAATTTCTTCTTTTTCTTCAGATTTGCATCCAAAACCTAGTTTCCTGCAAAACATACCCAAAACACATCATATCTAACAAAACAACCTAAGAAACTTACTTATTTTTATCGTTTTGAGCGTCGAAAGTGCTATATTTCTATAGCACATCAATTGCCCGGCTGGTGTTCAGTACTCACAATGTCCAGAACGCAAGTACCCAAAGGTGTGACCCAGCCGTTAATGAAGCAGGTGAAAATCTTGAAAACTAGGGTTCAAATCCGAGAAAAATGTTATCTGCCTAAGGTACCTGTGCTGATGGGTGGTGACAGCTACATAGTGAATCAGTCAAGGTGCATGTAAGCTGTCTCGAATGCCACTGTTGTAATAAAAAATCTATCACACAAGCTACCGAGCACAGGTGTTACCTGAATGACAGTAAGGCATTCAATTGGTTGACAAGGTTGGTATCTGAGTTGGAAGTACATTGACTGAGTCTGCATCTTGTGCTCCAAAAACCTTCTTGGGCATAACTACTTCTGTAGGTTGCCTTATTTTTGAACACCTCATGTATACCATTCTGGGTCTTGGTCATCAATGACCCTCGACTGCTGCATTGCCTAAGGTAGAAATGCTGGAAATTTTGATATAGTTTAACGCATAATCTCATAAATATTCTTGATTCAACAAGTTGCCCTAAACTTAAGGTGGTGAAATTATTTGAGTTCGAATATCGAAACTGATAATTAAGTTATGTTAAATTGGCATTTATCTTTTGCTGCCGCTAGAATTAACTGGGTCATGCTGTTATCATGAATTCATGAGCATGATTACATTTGGGGATTGATGTGCTGCTAAATGAATTATATTACTAGTAATGATAAGATACTACTTGCTTGGCTAGTGATCACTGGCAATGTACCTTGCTAACTTGAAAGGGAGATGGACGCTGACTGGATAATGACATGAATGTTGGTATTGTCATTGCAATCTACTGTTAACCTATGTTGCTCGGACTATCCAAAAATGTCAACGGGTGCATGTTGGATACTCCCCAAGCTGCACATTTGGAAAATTTGACACGGGTGCGACAACAATTTTGGAGAATCCGAGCAACATAGCTTAAAATTAAAACAAAAAACTATTTAAAAAAAACTTTGGCTAGACAGGCAGCCTTAGGCCACTACTGTTTATTTACCTAGATAGTAGAGTCTATGATATCATGTGACACAAGTGAATAAGTTAACACCATTTAAACGAACTCCTTATATATTCGACATGATAATATATGGTATGTGAACATTCTACTACACGATTTTCTGTGGATCTACAATATTCTCCAGCTTGTGTTCAATGAACTTAGACATGCTGTAATGCACATTTAACCTATAACCTTATTGATTCTCTTAACCTTACATAATATATGTACTTGATTAGACTTCATCATCTTTTAAGTTTAATCTCAGTTGCATTTTCTCAATTTCTACATATTGTTTGGGTTATTTCTGTTGGGAGAGTGCAGGTGTTGTGATGTATTAGAGTAGTTCTAGAGGTTTTTGGGTTTTCTTAGCAGTAGACAGAAAACGTGGGAAAGCTTTCTTTTTTTTTTTTTGAAAAAAAAAAAATCACATTGCGTGAACATCTGTTGGGACCATCGCAATGCTTTGTTTTAATTAAACAGTCGGATTCCCCTTGTCCGAATTGTAGTCTGGAGAAGCGTCCTCAGCAGCGAATTGGCCCCAGGTCCCCTTGGGCCCTTGGAAGGGGGCGCCAGAGAAGGTGAGAGACCAACGTGGATTGTGGGGGCGGCCAAAGCCCGGGCGCTCGATACGCTTGTGGAATGCCGTCTCCTCGATTGTTGCAGGCAGCGCGCGCCTCTGGTGTGCTTCATCATCTGCGTGCTCCGGATGCTGGCCTGTGGGCTCCCCATTCAACCCATCTTGAAACACGGACCAAGGAGTCTGACATGTGTGCGAGTCAACGGGCGGGTTAAAAAAAAGAATCTATGATCCAGTCATCTTATTCTTCCAAGGTGGCATGTCTCATTTATGCTATGTTTCAGATAGACTTATTTAGTGTCATCGTAGAGAGAGATCCTTCTCGTAGTGAATTAGAGGGGAGGTTAGCATGATCAACCTTTTTCATGTTTTTTTTTCTTGCTCTGATCTTCTTTCAAATTTAGCTATCTTTTTCTCTCTTCTTTCTTTTGTCCAAGTTGTGCTTTGAATGGTTGTTTCCAGTTCAATTTTATGATTGACAAGACCGTATTAGACATTATAATGATCAAAGTTGGAACAGTTGCACCACAGTAGCTTGTGTACTTCTGGATTCATCAGATGTTTATTGATTATCAAAATGTTGGCAGCTCCTCATTATTATGGATACCCTGATACAGGTTTTTGAGGAAGTTCAGAAGGAGGTGACGTATAGGCCGAAGCTCAAACTGTATGCTGAAATCGTGTCCTGCTTGGGAAGTAATGAAATGCTTGAAGATATTAACTGTCTTATCATGGCATTAAAAATGGAAAGTAGTTTAGAACCTGACGTTGAGGACTTTTATGCATTGTTGGAAAGCTTAATAAAATTTCATCTTACACGGCTTGCTCTGGAGGTTTTTTACTTGATGAAGATGAGAGGATGTGATCCCGATAGGTTGACCTTTAAACTATTGATAAATGGTTTAGAATCCAATGAAGAAATGGATCTTTCAGCTTTTGTAAGGCAGGAAGCAGAGAAGTATTTTGGTCAGTCCCTAAATTTCCTAGATGAGACTGAAGAAGTGCCGAGATTAGAGCCAATGTATTGAACCACTTGACCAGTATATATATATATATATATATATATATATATATTATTTTATTTTATTACTTATATTATAAAAGGCAGTTGAGGAGCTTCCTGTCGTCTTCCTTGCTGACCAATTCATTTGTTTGCTCCGTCATTTTACTATATCATTTCTAATTAATTATTATATGTCATTTAAATATTTAAAAAATAATAATATTTAATTAACAAAATAAAATAGACATTTATGATATGTTTGCTTCAGCTGTTTCAACCGTAATTTTACTATGTCACCCTTAATTAATTATTATAAGTTGCTTAACAATTAAAAAATTAATAATATTTAATAAAAAATATAAAATAGACATAAAATGATAAATTAACTCTTGATATTTTAAATTAACTTACAATTTTATATGATGTCTACTTAAAATTTTTTCATAAGTATTTTTTTTATAGCATTTTGTTGTATCACTTCTAGTTAGTGTTATTATGAGTCATTTAAGACGTGTACTTTGTTACTTCAACCGTGATATTTGGTTGATTCTCGAAATTATATCAGTGTTACTTAAATTGAAATAGAAGAATATAAATTCTAATTATTAAAAACTTAAATTATTTTTAAAGTATAATTGACTATTAGTGTCATAAAAGTTTAGACAGAGAGTAGTATAAATTACAAATAGTTAACAACTTAAAATGGTAAATTACTTTGCCAAAAAGATATTATAAATTACAATTGCTTACAACTTAAGATATATGAAAATATATTTAAAAAATAAATGATTATTTAATTTTTATTTGTGTCACATAAATTGAGACAAAAAACATATGTAAAACATAATATAAATCATAACAATTAACAACTTAAATAATTTAAAGGATATAAAATATTTGTTGGACTCTTGAAATTATATGAGTACCACTTAAATTGGAATATAAGAAAAAATATTATAAATCAAAATTATTTTAGATATATAGTTAAACTATCAACGCCAAAAAAGTTTAGACAAGGAGAGTAACATATATTAATTGAAAATTACATAAAAAAATATTATAAATTATAATAGTTAACAACTTAAACATCTAAAAAAAAATAATAATTTGATATATATTCTAAAAAATGCATAAAAATATTATAAATTACAATAATTAACGACTTAAAAAAATTAAAAAATATAACATATTTTGGTTGATTATCGAAATTATATCAGCATCACGTAAATTGGAATAGAAGAAAAAATATTATAAATATCAATTATTAAAAATTTAAATTATTCTTACATAGTTGACTATCAATGCCACAAAAGTTTGAACAAGGAGAATAATATATATTATTTAAAAATACATAAAATTATTATAAATTACAATAGTTAACAACTTAAAATATTTACAGATATATTAAAAATATGATCAATTATATAAATTCTATTTATGTCACATAAATTGAGACAAAAAAATAATATATATTGAGCTCACGCTAGCACAAACCCTTGACATCTAGTATATATATATATATATATATATATATTACTGTCGGGGAATGGCGAGTTTTGATCGTCCTCACAGCCACACTTTTGCACTTATTGTGGCTTTTAGAACCACCACGTGTGGATGCCGTAATTTGATTAAAATAGTAACTTAACTTTGTATGATGGGTAAAAGCCATTATAAGGTAAAATAATTTTTACTGTGTTTTGTGTGCAAAAAATCAAAATTGTAGATTCAATTAGATTTATGAAATGTTTCTTTTTGCCAATAACTTACTACTCAATTTACAATTTGTGGCCTTTAGAGCCATCACGCGTGGATGCCACTTTTGGCACTAGAAGTGGGTTCCACAAAATGAAAACAATCATCAATTTATAAAAAATTTGAACCACAAATTTACTTGATGTTGTATGTAACGTGGAAATACCCCAATCACAATATAGCCTAATAAGTTAATTTTTTCGTTCCATTTTACGTAACACTTTTTAATTTCACATAATATTAAAAAATAAAATAAATATATAATATTAAATATTTTATAGAGACAAAATTATTTTAATTTTTAGTTAATTTCTAATTACAATAAATTAATTACTCTCTTCATTTTATATTAGTTGACCTCTATAGACTTAGAACATCCTTTAAGAAAAATATTTATTAGGGGTCTATTTTATCAAATTAATCTTATTAATTATGTTTTGTAAATATAAATTTATATATATATATATATATATATATATATATATATATATATATCTTGTTTGGTCATCTAATGATAGAGGTATTATAGGAAAAACATATTTAAATTCTCTTGATTTCATTAGGATAACTAAATTGAAATAAATATTTTTAAAAAGAGAATCAATTAAAATGAAATGAAGGGAGTATTTTTTTGAATGAACTAAATAAATGTCACATATAAAAGAAGATGGAGAAAATATTTATTTCTCCTTTATTGTTTCTTTAAGAACCACCATGTGTTGTGGATGGTATTGGAAGCTTCCCATTAATTATTTTTAATTTTAAAAATTATCACTTTTTTTTTTTTTTTTTCTATATTACCTCTAATTAATTATTATAAGTCATTTATATATTAAAATTAATAATATTTTTTATTATATTAACCTAATTAATTATTATAAGTCATTAACCAGCTCTTTATTATTTACCATTTTATCCTTAATTGTTTCATAATTTACTATATTATCCCTAATTAATTATTATAAGTCATTTATATATTAGAATTAATAATATTTTTTTATTATATTACCCCTAATTAATTATTATAAGTCATTTATATATTAAAATTAATAATATTTAATTTAAAAAGTAGATATTTATGACGTTTGTTTTAGTTTCTTTAATCGTGATTTTACTCTATTATCCCTAATTAATTATTATAAGTCATTTATGTATTTCAAAATTAATAATATTTAATTAAAAAAATAGATGACATGTCTGCCTATATTAACCCTAATTGTTCAGTAATTTATTATATTACCCTAATTAACTATTATAAGTCATTTATATATTAAAATTATTTAATTATTAGAAGTCATTTATATATTAGAATTAATAATATTTAATTAAAAATAAATATTTTTGACGTTTGTTTCAGTTTCTTTAACTATGATTTTACGATATCATTCCTAATTAATTATTATAAGTCATTTATGTATTAAAAAATAATAATATTTAATTAAAAAATCAGCTGCTTCGTCATTTACTGTATGATCTCTGATTGCTCCGTGATTTACTATATTATCCTTAATTAATTATTATAAGTCATATATGTATTAGAATTAATACTATTTTTTATTATATTACCCCTAATTAATTATTATAAGTCATTTATATATTAGAATTAATAATATTTAATTAAAAAAATTGATATTTATGACATTTGTTTCAGTTGCTTTAACCGTGATTTTACTATATCATCCCTAATTAATTATTATAAGTCATTTATGTATTAAAAAATTAATATATTTAATTGAAAAAAATATGAATCATCCTATTATCTTTGGTTTGTTGTAAAATTTCTTTTTTTTGGGTGAGTTTTTTTGTTTTGATCGTTTGGGTTAAGACGTACCCATTTGAGTTCAGATCCAGCAGTTTCAGTGCACCATTTGCAACCTGACGATCTGGTATCACACTGAAAATTCTTATATATATACAGTAATTTTTCGACGAAAAGGGTTCATGAACCCCTGGAGTTCACGTAGCTCCGCCCATGCATTTAAACTTAAGACTCAGTATATTTTCTCATTTGTCTTCAAAAATTCTGACATTCATCTCTTGCCAGGTAACTCACCAAATAGTTGCCAGGATGGCAAACCATAAACTTAAGTGAACACTTCTCAATGAAGTGAATCACAATTTGAGTCCCAAAGTTGTGCATCCAATAAGCAATTTTATAGATCCAAAAAGAAGGCTAGGAATAGGTCGACAGTGCTTTGGAAGCTTTGAGTGCACTTGGAAACTTTGAGTGCTGATGGTGTATTATTCATTCTGGTGCAGTCTTTGAATCTTTCCTGTTATTGCCTACATAGAATTTTAGCAATATTGTGTTTGCCAGATGTTTTCTTCTTCCCTATTCTTTTGAGCATTATGTGGGTCGCCTTTTTGTGAGACGAGTTGTAGTCCTATTCAGTTGCCTTATGTTTCTTATAGCCTCTTGCTAATTTTTTTAATCATAATTTTTTGTATTAGGTGTCTGTTCTATTGCCCCTAATTTCTTTCCTCAGGAAGCTTAGAATATCTGTTCCTGCAAATCTTCAGCTATTGGAACCAAGGCAAAGCATCCTGCTTACTGTATGTAAGGTATGATAGTCGATCGTGATCGTAAATGTGTTATTGAAATTCAATTTCTTCCAATTATATCATGATCGA
The DNA here is from genome assembly GCF_002878395.1 of Capsicum annuum. Classification (NCBI taxonomy): domain Eukaryota; kingdom Viridiplantae; phylum Streptophyta; class Magnoliopsida; order Solanales; family Solanaceae; genus Capsicum; species Capsicum annuum. The sequence goes on along the minus strand of NC_061120.1, from coordinate 135,915,608 downwards.
TCTCTCATTCGCTTCACATTGGATTGAATGTTTGACATTTCTTATACGGAATCACACCATTTATTGTTGATCATCTGTTATTAATGTCAAAAATCATACATTAGTGTCACAATCTTATACCTGAGTTTTTCATTGCATTACTGTTCAGTTTTTGTGTTGAATCTTTAAACAGAATCAGGTCAGTCTCTGCAGCGAGAGTTTGTCAAAACCAACCTCTGAAGTGGAGGTAAGCTTACCGTACACTCTACTATTCGTTGAAATCACTTTGTGGGATTATATGAGGTATGTTCTTATATACAGAAGTCAAAAATTAGTATTCATTTGTTAAAGCTATGACATAACATTGTTGTGTTGTCTCCAGGTGCCATCCGACAGAGTGAAATAAGGATTAAAAATTAATGTTATTTCTTTTCTTTTCCTCCTTTAAAGTACACATTTTATTTCTAGGAACAAATGGAGTATTTTATAATCCACAAAATTAGTGACTATTGAATATACATTTTCTTATTATTTTTTTTTTTATTTTTATTCTAAACAATTTCTCTTTGACAATTTTATCGTGCTATTACAGAATTTAGCAGAGGAATACACACCCTTTGAATGTATTCTCGCTTCCACAATCTTTATATTGGTCTAGACTTCTCATTTTCATGATTATATTTCTTATTTTCCTTGGGACATGTTAGAAGGCTTTTTAATGAAGGCATGGATGCAAATGTGATGACAGGTGGCCCTAAATCACTTGGTATGACCCCATTACATCTTTCTGCTAAGGGAGGTTATGTGTGAGTTATGGATGAGTTGCTTGAGAGAGGTGCTGATTCTCTCACTTTGTACTGAAACAGTATTTTCGGTTGCCATTTGTTGTTCCTTATCGATTTTGCCTACACAAATCCAACTTATGTTGCTGCTTTACAACCTACAATACCAGTCTTTACGTTCATACTTGCTGTACTCACGGGGTCAGTAAACATGCAATCCCTTCATCTCTCGATCTACATCTGTCTCCATCACAAATACTTCTTTGTTGAGAGCAATTGCAAATAATTTGAGAATTTATATCCTTCAAATTGGACCTTCTAAGGAACTAAATTGTAACAAATCTATTAGTTTGCCATAGAAACAATTGTGAAAGTTTTGTAGTTTTATCTAGCTCGTTGTTCATGAAGCATGCATAAGAACTATGCAACTCCGAAGTCAGTCAATGACCAACTATAAACTGAACAAGTGGGAAACAAAGGAAGAACAAAGAAGATTATGATATAGCACTTCAATATGCAGTTTTTAGGTAATCTGGACACAAAAATATGAGATGTTTTAAGTGCAAAATAGAACCAGTATATAGATTGAAAGACAAATGTTTATTTTTGGTGTACATGCCAATTTTTTATAATACTAATATTCAATGTATTATTTATAATTATATTGGATGTCCCTCAAAGGACAATAACATGCTAAGTGTTTGTAACCACTCTCTCCTTCTCAATTTATGTAACCCTTTTGAATATCAAAAGTCAAATAAGTTGTTCTATGACTGTAATTTTTTCATATATTTTTCAAATATTTTGAATTATCAATTAATTCTGTCTAACTTTTAATTCAACAATATTAGAAAAAAAATAGCATTTTAATTCGTCAAACTACATCAATCTTGGGCCCGGACTTTGCCCGAGTCAACCAGACTGGTATATGTAAGAGCGAGGATAAAATTTTTGGTCGTCCTCATAATCAAGATCTTTGTTTCATTAGCGAATCATATTGCTACACATGACTATTTCATTGGCTTTTGTCATCTTTCACTTTTACATCTATGTTTTTCATTAAATTCATTTAAAATTGACAGATATGATTGATGTAATTGACATTGTTACTAATAGTATCATTATATTAAAAATAGATGTCCCATAATATTTATTTTTAAAAATTAATGAATGGTTTATTATTTTGATCCATTTTATTCTTGTTATTAAATATTGTTTATTACCCAATACACTTTTAAAACATTAAATTTATTATATCCATAAATTTTTTGGTGCAATTGTATTGTCACACATATCTATTATCTTTTCATACATATTTATTACATTTCATCCATTTATTATTTTTATGATTTTTTTATTTGGACTCTTGTAATTAAATAATGCATAGTAGTAGTATTTTTAAAAACCTCTCCTTTTTCCTTTTTAACTTATTTTTTGTATTGAAATTAATTATTTTTTACTTATTTACTTTAGTAAATTATAAAAATTTTATAAATTTTTTCTATACCATTCTTATTATTAAGTAACTACATAAAAGTATTAATAGTCAAATATTTAAATAAAAAAATTTATTAAATATATAAAGAGGCTCTTTTTTGGGACAGACTATCAAAGAAACACATTTAAACTGGATGGAGGAGTAACAATTTTTTATGAATTCTTTTAGATTTACTTTCTTCAATTTTTTATGAATTCTTTTAGATTTACTTTCTTCAATATATATATATTAATTATCTTTTATGCGTAACTTGTATAAATATATTTTTATATAATTATTATGCTATTAATAGTTTTTCTAAATCATATTTAAGATAATTGAATTCTTACATAACTAAAAAGTCATATCAAATTGATATTATTTAATTAGCACAATGTAGTGAAGATCTATTTTTTTTTTTTTTTTTAATTTTATAGAGAAAAATAGTTCTTAAGTAGTGCGTCAAAACTAAAAATATCATAACTATGGATAAAAAGTCAATTTGATTAGTTTATATATTTTTTTGACAAAATTTAATAAAAATGAAACTTTATCAAAAATTCATATTTAAAGTGCCATTAGATTTTATTAGTTATGTAGTAAGAAAATATAATATAATATAAATTAAATTAAATAATTTAATTAAAAATAATTATTTTTATATTTAGAGCTAAGCTCGAGCCACATATAACTAGTATGTGTACTACTATGTAGAAGCGTGGTAAAGCAAGCACCCTTCATCGACGTGCCTACTTGTTCCGTAATCTTATTATATCATTCATAATTAATTATATATGTCATTTACGTATTAAAAAATTAATAATATTTAATTAAAAAAGTTAAAAAAAAATATTTATGACATGTCTGTTTCAGCTGTTTCAACCGTATGTGTTCGTCGACATGCCTGTTTGTTCTACGATTTTACTATATCACTCCTAATTAATTATTATATGTCATTTACGTATTAGAAAATTAATAATATTTAATAAAAAGAGTAAAATAAATATTTATGATATATCTGCTTCAATTGTTTTAACCATACACGTTCGTCGATATGTCTGCTTGCTTTGTGATTTTACTATATCACTCATAATTAATTATTTTATGTCATTTATGCATTATAAAATTAATAATATTTAACAAAATATATAAAACAGACAATGACATATCTGCTTTAGCTGTTTCAATCGTAATTTTGCTATATCAGCCCTAGTTAATTATTATAAGTCATTTAAGTATTAAAAAATTAAGAATATTTAGTAAAAAATAAAATAGAGATTTATGACATATCTACTTCACCTGTTTCAATTGTAATTTTACTATATCATCTTAATTAATTATTATGTCATCTAAGTATTAAAAAATTAATAATATTCAATAAAAGAGGTAAAATAAACATAAAATGATAAATTAACTTGACATCTTATATGAGATCCACTTAATTTTTTTTAAAAATTACTTAAAACAACATCTTAAGTTTTCAATATTACTTAAATTCACCCCATTAAACTAATTACAAAAATTCCTTCTAAGTAATTAAAGTAGCCTATTTTCAGATACATTACTACCACTTCTTTACACAATTCAACATTCCTAAATTTTCGCTCAAAATCACGGTAGCAATATTGCAGTTGACGCCCAAATGTTCTCCTTTACTCCATCAACATTGAAGTTTCAACTTCCACATACAATTTCCTTTAACTTTCTTCTTTAAATTTATTTTGGAGGTTAGTTTTAATTTTGTTTTGACGTTCACTAGTTCAGAAATTCAAGCCAATTGATTTAAGATTTTTGTTCTTTCACCATTTTAACTTCATTAATGGAGTCAAGACCATCTTTTGGTATTGATATTACTCAATTACATGCAACAACTTCAACTTAAGTTGGTGTTGAGTTTGTGTCTGGTCATTTTGATTATGAAAATGATTTTCACGAAAATAAATCAAAACATCAAAACGATCCGATAATGATGAAAAAGTTTCGGGAGACTGCTAGTAGTAAAGGCAAGGAGTCTGTTGTTGCAGTTTCAAAGAGAAAAAAAGAAAATAGTTGCGAAAAGAGACCAATTATCAAAGGTATGATTTTTACGTATCCGAAAGATCTATGTCGTTCAGATACATACCATTTATGTATCTTGCTTTAAAATAAAACATACGAAAATGTAATAATGCTTCTAATACATAGATCTAACTTAAATAAGTTTCAATGTCATTCATTGATACATAATTTGCGATGTATGTGATATGGGATTTTCGCTCCTAATATATTCAATATAATGAATTTTTTGATACATAGATAGACCTTGAAAATGTTTCAATTTTTGTTTGCTAATACATAATTTGTTATAATATTTGATATGGATTTCTCGCCCCTAATACTATATAATGAATATTTTGATACATAGATCTAACCTGAAAAAGTTTCATATTTTCGTTCGCTGATACATAATTTGCTATGTATTTGATAAGAGTTTCTCATTCTGATACATTCAATATAATCATGTTCTTTTCTGTTAAGTAATGAATCATACGAATTAATATTTCTTCATCATTCTTTGTTCTTACATTATGATAATGTATCTGAATGCAGGGGATGAAATATGTTATCAAAGTTGTTCCACCTTATCCTTTGAGGTTTGGTAATTCATGTAACTGTAACTTTGTGCTTGATTTTGAAAATTATGTGGGTGTAAAACTAATGGAGTTGTTTAACTAGATATGCTTCGAGATATTTCTTGATATGCCTAAATCTAATTTGTAATAACAAATAAGTAAATGTCTGTTGATGCTTGAGTTGGCATAGCGTAATCCTAATGAACTACATGTATATGTTAAGGGCACTGGGTTTATGACTCAATGTCGTCATCAATATAGAGAGAACCCTCTCTTGAGATCCATAAGTTGGTTGTGATGTTGCCAACCTACCTGACTGATAGTCGTTTTCTGGAAAACATAGAATGTACAATATGATCCAATCTCGAAGCATATAAGAATAAGACGAGTCAAGATATCGATTTTGTGAACCAACACCCACTTGATGTTGAATATGTAGAAGGCATTGCCCAGTAAGCGAGTGTTAGTTTGTAAATAACACTTCAAAAGTTTATCTATTTACAATTTTTACAACTGTATGCTTTTATTTAACATATATTCCTAACTCAAGCTACATTTATGTTCAGGGACCGTGGAGTTTTTGTAGTAGGTTTTGCGGAGTTTCTTAGTGATGAACCATCAGTTTCTTCATCTGATTTTGATGCAGAATATCATCGAAAAAATACACAACACTCTTATGGAACTATGGAGTCATCAAAGTTAGGAGAGGATATGCTATCGACAATGAAGATCCACCAAGACTAAAGCCAATTTATGTTCCACCGATCGACAAATCAACTATTGCTTTCTTAGAGTAGTAATAAAATTTCGGACATCTTTCTTATGAATAGTATTTTGGCTAGTGTCTAAGTGGAGCATATTATTATTTTAAGGTATATGTAACTATTTTTTTTTGTGACAAAATAGTTATGAAATTTTTTATAAAGTAAAGTTGTTGGATGTTCCACTCACCATTTGTTTATCTTTCTTGCATCACTTAAATTGCTATATAACAAATTATAAAAAAAAATCTATAACACATAAAATGTACCAAGTCATAATTTAAATACAATTTTCAGTAATATATCATATCACACAATGTATCAAATACATATTCATCTCTGCATTGTAAATCAGATATAAATATAATAATATATCAACAACCACAAGCAAAATAAATATATACCAAGTTTCTAAATTCAAAAACTACAATGTATCAGATTTTACTAACTAAACAATCTATATTTTTTGTAAAATTAAATCAAGTTATGTATTTTTTAATAGATTTATCATATAAAGTATCATACAACTAATGAGATAAATTGGAGTTTACAAATATATCATATAATGTATCATAATTATATCATTACATCACTTTTTTAAACTTAATATTTATTAATACTATTTGTAGTGTATCAGTAACAATCTTATTGTATCAGCTTGCACAAAATTTTATTGAAGTTATGTATCTTTTACATTTGTAATGTATTAATGTATATATATTTCACTCACTATAATGTATCAGTAATAATAGTAATGTAACAATACTTTAAACGTAATGTATCACATAACATATGAAAAAAGTTGCACCTTTTATGAAAAAATAATCATTCCATAATAAGACAAATTAAATTTATCTAATGTGAATGACTTAACATGAAATTAACATAAAATGAATTAAAAATAGTAACTCATTAAAAAATAAAGAGTCTTCAACTACAGCATTGTTCAAACAATATTCAACGCTAGGCAAACTAAAAACAAAGTAACGATCTAATTAATCAGAATATATGAAACATGTTATGTATCTTGAAATATAAATATCAATTATCTTTCGGAAAGAAGTCACAGGTGCGTCTGTTATGACCTTCACGCTCACATCTTCCACAACAGTTTGTGCTTGATGTTAGTGTTTCACTTGATTTCTTATGTCTTTCTTTCTTTGACCTCGCATGTTGTCTTCTATATGTTGATGGTATGATAATTTCTTTGTCAACACATTGAGACACATGTCAATCCTTCATATGCTTTCATATTTTTAATATTAACACCATAAAAAACTTTCATTTCTTCAATAATGTCTGCTGGAGTATGTTTTCTCCTGTGATTTTATTAATCTTGACACTGCAAAGTTACTGACAAAGGAAATAGTAGCTTGCAGTTATTTTAGGACTCTATCACTTATTGAACATTTATGTTCATCGTTGAGTTTACGAATTTTAAAAAAAATTGAATTCTTTGAGAAAAATGTCTTCATGATCCAACTACAATGTACATTAAAACATTTAGTATATATTTTTATAAAGACATATTTAGTCATAAAAATTTACATCAAATTATCTCAACATAAACTACATCAAGGAAGTACATAAAACATAAAGATTCATGAATCAGGAAAAAAATTTAATGTATCAAAAATAGAAAAAAAAATCAATATGTAAGCATCATAAACTTATGAATGTAGTAATGATGTCTTTTGAAAACAATGGACAAATAGACTACAAATACATAATTTGTAATATATCATATTGATAGAGTAAACAACAACTTTTATTTCTTCGATAATGTCTGTCGGAGTGTGTTTTCTCTTGCGATTTACTAATTTTGGCACTGTAAAGTTACTACAAAGGAAACTATCGCTTGCAGTTGCTTTAACACCCTATCACTCATTGAACATATATTTTCATTGTTGAGCACACGAATTTTGAAAATATCCAAATTCTTCAAGCAAGATACCTCGTAGCTGCGTAAATGCATATTTTATCATCAGATATTAATGAAAATCTATAGGTATCAAAAAATAAGTTAGAATATCAGTATATTCAGCATAAAAAAGTTATCAACATGTTATGATTCATTGTTAAAAATCATAATTAGTAATGTATCATAATAACAAACAACACTATTTTACTCATCGTCTCCTATGATATTAATTTTCATTAAACACTAAAACTGTCATAAGTAATAATGTATCATATTACAACAAAAAACAATGCCGACCAACAAATATCCCTAGATATAGGTTATAAACTTAGAATACAGAGAAGCTATATGTATTAGAGAAAAAAAATACAATATCAGAAAGTGATACATAAAAAAATTATCAACATGTATGTTTTAAAATTCGGATACAATATTAAAAAATTATAATTAATAATGCATCATACAAGCCAATAACACTATTCTACTAATCGTCTCTTGTGAAATTCATTTTCATAAATAATAGAATCATTATAAGCAGTAATATATCATATTGCAACAACAAATAACACCAACCAAAAAATAGCTAGAGACATAGATCAATACCTCTTTTTATCAGATCTTTTTGCTCTAAAATTAAAACTGTGATCTAAATCATACTTCGCCATTACAACTACAAGAGTTTTTTATCCTCGTACAACTATTTGACCTTCACTTTCTTATTTTGGCAGTCAGTAATGAATTTAGTAGTTGTAATTTTCGATATGTACAAGGAGTACTCGTTGCTCAACTCAATGACAACAAGTGATAGTGGATCTGATTTTGTTCCTTCTACGCAAATTACAATACCAGTTTCAACATCAACTTCTATCTCTTCAGTCGATTTATCCCTCATTATTATTCATAACGGATACATTACAAATTCAGTAGAAATTTTCTTCAACTCGACGTAAACCTTGATACCATTATCGTTCCTAATCACTATAGCCGATGTATTTTCCTCAACAACTTATCAAATATCAGTTTTTTTCTTTGATTCATCAATGTCAAACTCTGTTGCTATGACGGAAATCAACCTCATATATGAAATACTTTCTTAACTACTATTCCATCACTCTTGTAACTTTCATACACAATTTTATTTTTTCAAATTTTAGAATATCTCAGAAGAATCGATATATTCATGATGAATAGGGAAGGAACGATCGAAGAATGGATTAGTTTTGAAAGATTATGATTGATGAAGCTTGAGTTGATTATTCAAATTTTTAAAAATGCAGTTGAAACAAATTTTATGTAATTAAACAGACAAAACCTTAAATTACATCCGTTAATTACTCAACTGTAGGCGCTTATACCCTTTTTTTCCTTTTTATATCCAATTAATTAATTTGTATTGTATCATAAACTTATGTATCAGGACCAAAGTTATGTATCATATCTGAGATATTAGGTAATTAATATAAAAATTGGGAGAACGGGTAATTAGATAGAAAAATGTTGGGGTTTATGTTGTTTGTACTGAATTTTTTTCACAAGTATTTCTTTATAGCAATTTCGCTATATCACTTCTAAATGAGTCATTTAAGACATGTCTGCTTCGCTACTTCAATCGTGATATTTGGTTGACTCTCAAAATTATACCAGTGTCACATAAATTGAAATAGAAGAAAAGATACTATAAATCACAATAATTAAAAATATAAATTATTTTAAAATATAATTGACTATTAATGCCATGAAAGTTTGAATAAGGAAAGTATTATAAATTATAATAGCTAACAACTTAAAATGGTAAATTACAATGCAAAAAAAGTAGTATAAATTACAATACTAACAACATAAAATATCTAAAAATGTATTAAAAATATAACCGATTATCTAAATTTTATTTATGTCACATAAATTGAGCAAAAAAATAAAAAAAATATATATATATTGGATCCATGTTAGCTCGGGCGCCTGGATATCTAGTTACTACTACGCCTGTTAGCATGGTAAAGCAGACACCTCGTAGTCTACGTGCCTGCTTGCTCTGTGATTTTATTATATCACCCTAATTAATTATTAAATATTATTTTTATATTAAAAAATTAATAATATTTAATAACAAAGTAAAAATAAATATTTATCATATGTTTGTTTCAGCTGTTTCAATTGTACGTGTTTGTCGATGTGCTTGCTTGCTCCTTAATTTTACTATATCACCCCTAATTAATTAATATATGTAATTTCCATATTAGAAAATTAATAATATTTAATAAAAAATAAAATAAACATTTATGACATGTCTGCTTTAGCTGCTTCAACCGTAATTTTACTATATCTCCCCTAATTAATTTTTATAAGTCATATATATATTAAAAATTTTAGAATATTTAATAAAAAATATAAAATAGACATAAGATGATAAATTAACTTTTGATGTTTTAAATTAACTTGACATCTTATATGAGTCCCACTTAAATTTTTGTCACAAGTATTTTCTTATAGTAATTTTGCTATATCACATCTAATTAGTTATTATGAGTCATTTAAGATATGTCTGCTTCGCTACTTCATTCGTGATATTTGGTTGACTCTAAAAATTATATTAGTGTCACGTAAATTGAAAGAGAAGAAAAAATATTATAAATCACAATAATTAAAAATTTAAATATTTTAAAAATATAATTGTCTATCAATGCTACAAAAATTTGGACTAGAAGAGTATTATAAATTACAATAGCTAACAACTTAAAATAGTAAATTATAATGTCCAAAAAATATTATAAATTATAATCGCTAAAAACTTAAAATATCTAAAAATATAATTAGTTATCTAAATTTTACTTATGTCACATAAATTAAGATAAAAAAATAATATATATTGAGCCCGTGCAAGCACGCCTGAATATCTAGTGTGTGTATATATATATATATATATATGATGAGGCTATTTGATTATTTCTTTCATTTACTTTTTGGTATTTCGATTTTATTGTTGTCTTATCTCTGAGTTGAACTGCACCTTAAAAGGCTTCTCTTTTAATTACACCAACATACTTGACTATGCAAATTTGTTCCAATTTATGATTTACCACTTAGGTTTAACTCATTCTTTCTTGATCAATCATCTTTGAATACTTATGTATCAGTATCCCTCTGTTACCTTTAAAAATTATTAGAGCATTTTCTCATAGTTGCATAAAATACTTTTTCATAATAACTTGTTTTACGGTAAGTGCATTTTTTTTAAAGATACAATACATATAAATTAAAGGCATGATTCTATTTTGTGAAAAGGTCCAAAAATTATTTTTTGAAATTGCTCAATATTGCTCTTAGTTATACTTTTGATCAGATGCATACCCTTCATGTTAGCAAATTATCTTATATGTATCACTAAGAAAGTCTTAACAAAAAAATATGAGGACTCTTTACGTGCAAATTTTTTAAGAAAAAAACTTTGAATTTTGCATCTCTACTATTGACAAGGGGTCAAGGGCAAAAAACAAGATATTTCCCTAAATAGAGGTAATATGTAATGACCCTCAAGGTTATTTTTCGCTTTTCCATGGTTTTCTGTGTTTAGTGCTTTTTTGTAGGTGTCCAAGTCATTTATGACTTGTTGAGACTGATAGTTTCATTTTTGGACAGTTCATTTGTTTTTTTTTTTAGCAATTTCCCTATTTAGAGCTTCTAAAGTTGAGAAACTAGTCTTGGGCCAAAACTTCAGGTAAACATCCTCAGATGACAATTCCAACAGTTTTATTTGCTCATGAATATGGATTTTATGCTAAGAGGATCTTTGGTTCGGGTTTCGAGGCTTTCGAACTCATTTTGGGTCATTGGTTGGAATTTGATAAAAGTGAAACATTGTGTGTGGGACCTACTTTTGATCGAATCGAACTCTGTTAGAAAATTCAATGATTTTATTGAGTCTGAAATATTGAATTTGGTAGGGTAGCATAGTTCTTTTACGTGCATGGGGTTTTGAATGAATCCAAAATACCCGATCGAAATCCTGTTAGACTTAGTGGTGACAAGGTATCTGGTGCAACTACTTAAGTGGCTTGTTGATCGTTTAAGCAATAACCTCTTTAGCAGTTGGGCATCACTTAAGTAACAGCTGACCACTTCGCGGAGGGTTACTTAAGCGGCCATTGCTGATGTTTTATATATTCTTCCTACCTTTGTTTGTCAGTCTATTTTTAAGGGTAAAATTCTCTATTGCCGATTGTGTGAGCTCGAATATAGTGGAAAAACCTTGTATTGAAGCTGGGGGTAGCTAAGGGACGTTTAAGTTTCCTGTCGTTTGCTAGTAAGTTTTTGACCTAAATTTTGTTGATTCTGCAGTTTAAATTCTTGTTTTTCTTTGAACTTCACAGGATGGTTTGGTCTCAAAATTGAGGGCTAGTCATGCATAATTTTGAGCACTAGCTCATTGTACCCTGAGAGATGTTATTGCAATTTCAATTCCCAAATTTCATAAGCGGGTCCCACTTGTGATTTTTATCCCAATTTCTGACCCATCGTGTAAATTTTCAATATGGGTATTATTCTTCTTATCTTGGCCCCTAGATTATTATTTTGATAATTGACAATAAACATAGGATTCTCAAAAAGAAAAGGCTCTGATATAGAGGATTTCATGTGCTCTTGGCGGCATCCAGGTAGGCTAGTCTTACCTTTCTTTAGATTTAGCCCTTTTATAGTATTGGTATGGTATCGTGCTAATTATTGGTGGGTTATTATTGTTCGGTTAGTCGTTTAGGAAATTTCTTATTATTTTAGCCAATTAAGGGGCTTTAGGATAGGTCTCAACCTTGAATTACCTTAAGTAATAGTTGCCTCTCCTTTAGAGTTTGACTTAGCATACTTAGGGACTTAAGTTCGTATTTAGATTCCTTAGTCTAGGTATAATGCCCCGCAAAATCCTTTTCCAGTCTGAGCCTTAGAGCGTATTTGGTAAAGCAAAAATTCGAGTTAAAATGTTTCAGAAATATCCTCCTAAGTATGAAATACTTTGAATCATGTGGGAATCTATTTGAGCATGAATTGAGATCATAGAGGTCCCCTAACTTATGGACGAGTTGAAAGCTTTCCTATCGTTTAATTTTTAGTGACCGTCAAGATTTGGGTCAACTTCAATCGACCATAACTCCTTGCATATATCTAATTAGAGGACCTACTATATATCAAATGAAATCTCTTTGAATTATCTTTCCAACGATACCAATTTTGTCAAAAATCGATATTGGAGAAAAGAGTTATGCCCATTTTACTCCAGCATATCTGGCTGGGAAACTGGTGACGACATTCATGATAAGCTATCACGCCTGTGACGGTCTATCACCAATGTCGTCAGCCCTGGGCAGATTTCTGACCCCATTGATAACATTTTATGATAAGCCGTCACGCCTGTGATGGCCTATCACCAATGTCGTCAGCCTTAACCAAAAAGTCAATATTTCACCCTTTTTTTTGACAACATTCGTGAAGGCCTATCACCAACTTGACGGCCTATCACGGATGTCATCAAGAATATTTTTTCAGCAATTTAAGGGCATTTTTGCAAGGGTATTTTGGTCATTTTCCATTTTTTTGAGCCTCTATAAATATGAGGAACCCTCATTCAAACCCTAATTTCTCCATTTCTCTTCCAATTCTTTAAAGAGAGAATATCTAGGGTTTCAATTCAACAACCCTAATCTTCCAAAAATCATCCATAAATCTTTAAGATTTCTTCAAGAACTAAGTTCCTCATAGTGTGGGCTTCGAGAATCATTTATTACAAGTGTGGATAGAGTCTCAAGCATTAGAATTCATCCGACTTCAAAGGTTAAGGTATGTAGATATTGATTCTTGGGTCCCTTTCATACAAGAAGCTCTAGAACCCTTTTTAAAGACTAAAAGATTTTATGTCTGTGAGTTGTTAATGATTTGTATGAGTTAAAATAGATGTTCAAGGTGTTGTGGAGTTTTAATTTATGTTTGTCTACAAAATTTATGAGCTTTGACCCTAGTATGTGGAACTAATGTGATAGAACCTCTTGAAGTTGTTTTCTATGTGATGTGTTCATGACTTTTGGGTGTAGAAATGGTTGAATAAGCGAAGCATGTCCCCCATAGGTTTGATAAAATGCTCAAATGAATGAATTATTCCATAGTAGCAGGAAATTCCCAAATAAGTGTGAACCCGTGCATGCCTAGTGTTTGATAAAATGCCTTAGTGAGTGAAATATGCCAAGATAGCATGAAATCCCAATTAAGTTGTGACATGATAGTAAGAAGTTTTCCCAAGCTATGTGATATCCAAACACATGTCAAGACTGATACAGGTATGAAATAGCTGTGGTAAAACCTTGTTGAATGGAGTACGATCTAGTAGCATGTTTCCCCTACATTATTATATGACTATGATTCCGAGATGCTTAAAGTGACCCCTTGACGACTATGATGATGAATAGACGTTTGTGATTCCTAATTACTTGAAAAGTTGTGCTAATGATTGAGAAGATGCTTTAATGATTATGATGATGCATGAATGATTATAATGATACATGAATGATTGTGATGATGAATGAATGATTATGCTTTACTTTTACGCTATCGAGTCCTGGGGGTATTTATACCTGACAATAGAGTTGTTGTCTAGAGCTTGTGTCAGTTTCTCGATAACTCCAGTCGAGCCATAATTCTCCAAACTCAGTGAACTATAGAACTCTGTATCCTCAGACAAGTCAGAAGTTAAGAAAGCTCAGTAATCTCAGTTATCTCTGCAATCTCTGTATCGCAAGTAATCTAGCCGTAATCTTGTAATCAGCTCAGATCTAATAGTATTCAAGTTTAATCTTAGAAGTGATTTGAGTAATCTATTCAAGCTCTGTATCGTCAGTCAAATACCATGATTCGATACCTTTTTCGTTAGATACGGAACTAAGTAATCTCAGTGTAACTTAATCAGATCTTCTGAGAAACATGATTAGTAACAGACTCAGTTCAGTTGTGTTTAGTTGAGAATTTGGTTCAGAGTCTTTCGGTTGGGAGTAGAAGCTAGCACCGAGTGAGGGAAGGGATGTCGGCTATCCCGTCAGAGAGGCCGAGTCATTAGGAGTAATACCTGAACTCCAGAACCGCATAGCCAGCGCAGGATACAGGAGTCTCCCATCGGTAGAGGCTGTCACCGTCAGAGAGGTTTGACTATCATATTGACTCAGGCCGACTTCCTGCGAGGGTCATCCCATCAGAGAGGCTTGACCAGAGAGGTCTTTACCCGTGGTACGGTATTGACACCCTTCTAGTTGGGGTCACAGGTTGGACCCCACCTGTGGTAGGGTGGGGCATGTCAGTTAAGTTACTACTTCCCACAATTGCAGTTTCAGTATCACTCTTCAGAAATCAGGACTGTGGTACAGTCGTCTATCCCAGTATGGAACTCAGATAGTTCCATTAGTTCATAGACCATCCCGTCAGATAGGCTTGGTCTCATATGTAGATGCTTATTATCATTACTAAAGATCTCCCGTCAGAGAGGCTTGATCTCAGTCTCAGATTTAGTTGAGTATTCTCGTGATCATATCTAGAGATCTCCCGTCAGAGAGGCTTGATCTCAGTCTTAGATCATGTTGAGTATTCTTATTATCATATCTAGAGATCTCCCATCAGATAGGCTTGATCTCCATCTCAGATTCTTTATTCTATTGAGTATTCTTGTTGTCAAATTCAGACATGGCCATACTTTTTATCATTGATAATCACTTCCAGAATAATCTATTAGAAAAGTTGATCTCAAATTTTGTCAGTCGAAAGCAGTAAGCTCAGAATTTAGTCCTTGATGTAAGTACATCCAGATCCTCAGCTGTCAGTATCAGATGAGTCAGTGATTCAGTATCTCAGTGTTAGTAGTGAGTTCAGTCTGTAGTAAAGCGGTATCTGAATTTCAATATCTAGAGTTGCGATGATTGTGTTCATGGTCTGTACATTCATGTATGTGTTCTCATGCTGCATCTTCATGATTAGTCAATTTAGATATTATGCATGCATGAGCCCTTGCATTAGCCTACCTCGTCTACATACTCAGTACATTCCTGTACTGACGCATTTGCGCTATGATGTTTTATTTGACACCATAGGTTCAGAGGCATAGGATCCAGAGTGTCCTCAGCAGTTTAGTCCCAGTCAGTAGCAGTAGCAGTGAGTCCTCTTCTTTTGAAGACGAATATCAGTTTACTATTATTTCTTTTGGACTTTATTTATTTTCAGTTGATGGAGTTAGTTGGAGAATTGTCCCATCAACTCCACAGTTCAGACAGTTTAGAGGCTTTTTAGACGGATGTTGTTGATGTGTATTATGAGTATTCATAGATGTGTTGAACCTTATGGCTAATTTTTGCATTTATTTTAGATATTATGTAGTATACAGGTACAAATATCAGTAACGGGTTAGCTTGTGGTCCTTCGGGGTCATAAGCACCGTGTGATATCTCGGGATGGGATTTTGGGGCGTTACACTAGGTTCAGGTATTTTCTTGCCTTAGGTTAGGCTTTCAGGGTTTGTAGTTAACATGATTGCTATTTTTCAGGATAAAGTACTATAAAATAGTGTCTTATTCCGCTATAAATATCTATGAAGCCCTTAAGTGTGCTGGTTATTGGAACTAGATCGGTTGCTCACAATATTGTGGTTGTTGAATCGATATTCCCATTATCTTAGTAGTCTTCTAAAATAGGGGAAAAATGAACTAGTTAGACTTGGTTGAGTTGAACTCTGGATTGTACCTTGTCTTGCATACTTAGTTCCAGTTCAAGTACGGCACTTGGTTTTCCACAGTTATTATTCATTCATTTCGCTTTGAGTTTGGAACCTGGTTTTCCTATTTATTATCTATTAGTTTTGATTTGAGTTTGACATTCACTATTATTGATTTAAAACTAGGAAATTTGTTGGGGAACAGTATGTTTTATGGTTATGGCTAGGGGAGGGATTTATGGTACACTTATCACTCATCTTGGTTAGCTTTCATATCCTTGCTATTGTACTTAATTTCATGTTGATATTACTCCTTCTTTGTGTCCATTGTGCTTATGGAGGCTCGATTGAGTTTTATTTTATTATGTGTACCTTCTGAGCTTATGGGGTCTAGTTAGGTTATAGTTAGGCATTTATATCTATTTTTGATTTATTTTCATACGAGTTTCTGCATCTACATAGCATAGCCTGTTATTTCCATCTTTCTTTTTGTGCTGACTGGAGATTAGGGTGAGCTTTCAACATCCAGAGTTGGTCCATCTTCTTCTATTTCAGTATTAGTCTTATTTTGTATATTCGGAGACTAATTTTTATATTTCGACATCTTTCTAGTACTCCTTGTGTATAATGACTCTTATACTAACCTTACTAGGTCTTAGTTAAGTCATTTTACATATTTTGTCCCTTTTTTTTGTATGATATGCTCATATATCTTTTCTAGTGTTTGCTCTAAATTACTGTTTTAATCTTTTTTTTCTTGTTTCACCTATTAGCCCCTTACTCGTCATTTGGGCTATGATGTTAACTTACCTACTATAGGGTCAAAGTAGGTGCCATCATGGTTCAAGTTTTTAGATTTTGATAGTCTGGTATCAGAGCCTAGGTCCACCAGTATCGTCGGTGTAAGAGCAACTATCTAGTAGAGTCCTTCTGATCTGGACGATAACATTCGTATCCTATTTTTGTGAGACAATATAACATTCTTAGTAAACATCTCACCTTTTTGATTTTCTATCATGCGTTATGTATATAGTAGTTTCTAGATTCTCATTTGTTTTACTTTTTTGTAGATGTCTTGGATGAGGGCTATGGTGGTTGATGGGAGGCCAGTAAGCCTGCAGCTAGGGATCCACCCTGAGGTTGAGGTCATAGCAGAGATGCAAACCATCTCGAGGCTAGGAAAGAGAGAATTATTGTTATGAGTGAGTTAGAATTATTTCTTTTTGACTTTTAAATCTATTCTTAATACCCTAAAAGAAGCAAATAAAGCAGCAAGTGAAGAGATAAGGCCTCTCAGTTAAGAAATTATAGCCTTCCAAATAAGGATTGGCCAATCCATGAGTATACCATGAAGTTACAAAGGTTGTACCTGTGAACACTAGTTTTTAGAATTCGACATCAAGAAGTGTTTTCACACCATCGATCGACACCAACTCATTCCAGTCTTTAAGAAAGAAATCAAAGATACCAAGTTCTTTTACCCCTAGTTTTACTGCTTATTATCTATTAGTTTTGAGTCAAGTCCAACATTTATTATTATTGATTTAAAATTGAGAAATCTAGTTGGGGATCGATATGTTTCATGATTTTGGCTGGGGGAAGAATATACGGTATACTTATTGTACGTGTTGTTTTGCTTTGACATTTTTTACTATCATACTTGGTTTTATGCTGATATTACTCCTTATTTGCATCCATCATGCTTTTGAGGGATCGGTTGGATTTTACTTTATTGTGTGTTATGGTAGTCCAGTTAGGTGATATCTAGGTATTTATTTTCTTTTTGAATTATTTTAATACGACTTTTTGCATCTGCATAACATTGCTTGTTATTTTCATCTCTGACCCTATTTTATTGCCTTTTAAAGTTGATTTACACTTTATTGTACCTTTAATTTAATTGAGCTCAGTCGACCTACGATGCCTAATAATTACCTTATGTTTTGCTAATCATACTATAATTCTGCATCTTTTTCCTTATGCAGATCCTAGTACGAGTCAGCCTTGTAGACCTTGACTTCGAGCGGAGCTACTGGCTGGAGATTAGTAGGTTGAGCTTTCAGCGTCCGGAACTAATCTACATCCTTTTGTATCAGTACTAGTCTTATTTTGTATATCCATAGACTGCTTTGTATAGTTTGTCTTTGTCTAGTACTCCTTGTGTCGAGTGACTCTTATACAGGCCTTACTAGGTCTTAGTGGATTTATTTTGTACATTTTGTCCCTTCCCCGCTTTTTGTATGCTTGCTTATATATCTTTCCTTGTGGTTGCTCTAAATTATTGCTTTTACCTTGTTTTTCCTTTTCCCTCATGGTAGCCCATTAAACATTACTTTGGGCTATGATTTCAACTTACCTATTACAATATTAAAAATTATATGATATGTTTAGGAGAGATATTTATATTATATAGAAAATATAGTCCCCAAAAAATTAAATATGATATATATATATATATTATTCCAAAATATTCTATTTTCATTATTTCAAAATATAGTTATGTTCACAAATTTATTTTTTTAAAAAAATTAAATTGTTCAAATTGTAAAAAGTAAAAGACAACAGCAAGCCTGCTTGAATGAATGTTTAGGTGAAAAATAAGCTTGTCTCAGTATTTAAAATCCAATAGACTCGTTCTATATACATATGCACATAAATGTATCTCTTAGGCATGTGCACATGGGGCTTACACAATAAAAATAACACACAATCATGCACAAATATTTGGCAGATCAATAAAACAACTATAACTTACGTAGAAATGAAAATAAAAACAATGCTAAACAAATTCAAACTCAGAACATTAAGTCCAAAATATGATGCTTTTATTCAAAAGAAATAAAAGTAGTTCTCATATTTTTATTACATTAAAAAGTACACAAAATGATAAAAGAAAATTTTATCTTGTATTATCAAAAATATAAATCTTTATTTTCATCTATGTATTGGGCACATAATATCAATGTTCTCCATAATCATGTTTTCCATTCTTATCTGGTGCTTTATCATATGATTCCATCTTTCACCTCTTTTCTTTGAATCTTTTAATTGAGCTCTCCTTCATTTAGAGGGACAAAAATTTCAATATAAATACTCACATTTAATCATGTATAAAAGTAGACGTATTAAACAAACATAAAAATTAATTTAAAAACACATTAAGCACGTACTCATATTTCTGATTCAGGAGCTTCTGCATTGCAAGCAACATTATCTTGCTGTTTAGTAGTTCCCTGCTTATCAAATAGATTGATAAATGTATTCAAATTTGCTTAAATATCATCAAAATTGACCTATACGAAGTGTACCACCAACTAAAACTTACACTAAATAAATGCATTATGAAAGATACGAAAAATGTTCAACTTAGACATGTACGCATGAGACTAAATTAAAAAAACACTTAACATTCGGTTGCTTATGTTCAAGATATCCTAAAATGGAAAGTTAAACTCAGACTTATGTACATAAGGCTTGACTAAAAACTCAAATAACACCCAATCACTATATCTGAGATACTTTCAAAGAGAAAGTTGAACTCATGTATATGCACTAAATTTCACTGCAATAGTTAACTTATACTTAGACATATAAACATGAATATTAATCTAACCTTCATTGCTCTAGTAACTTCTTCAACGATAAAAGATCATTGATCATCCAACTTATTTGTAACATCTTTCATAATAAGATGTCGTTGATCATTCACTTTCTTGTTTACCCTCTAGAAAGTAGAAAGAGAAACTATAGGGACAAGGTTCCAAAAAATAATAAACTCTCTTCGGTTATTGAATTAACTAACTCATATGAAATCCTACTGAATCATCAGCTCTAAATATTTTCTAGAGAGATAAAAACTTATCAATTATCTTTGTGGAGTTCGGAGGCCTCCTACTGACTTTCTTAGTGGGATTTTTTGAAATAACAACGCAAGAATCTACCTTGTTCACTGTTAAAGTAGGAGGAAGATTTAAATCACAGGGGTTTTTAAAAGGAGCAATATCAGAATCTGCCTGATTCACCACTAGGGTAGGAAAAAAGCCCAAGCTAAAGGAAATTTCTGAAGGTGCAACACTAGAATTTGCATAATTTACCACTAAATTATTTAAGTTATTAATGTACAAAAATAATAACAACATACCTATTATAAATGTACACAAATATTACTATTATTTAAGAGATTAGAGGTTAAATTTGATATCAATATTTTAAGTTTAATTTTTATAAAATCAATGTATATAAGTAATTTTATTTCAAATTAGATCTAGATATATCATTAAAGCAACAATAAATACAATATATACCTAAATCTTTTGGGTATTTCTTCTTTCCAGAACATAGAGGCCTTCGATAGGATTTTCTAACAGGATTTGTTGAAGCAAAATCAATAGCAACAGTACCACTGGGATCTGCATGATTTACCCTAAAAGAAATTTGAGCATACAGAGACTTTATTGATCTACCTCTCTTTTTGAATTGAGTAGCAGCAAATCCATTAGAAGGATCAAGATTTGATTTTGGATTTTGTTGAGTAAATGAATTGAAAGAAAATTATTAAAGGTTTGTTTTTTTAGGGTTGGTGGAAAATGACTTTTGCGCGTACCATATCATTGTTGGCTTGTTCTAGTTGATAGGGTTGGAATGATGTTGGGCTTAGAGGTTGTTGTTGTGGATGGTAGGGTTAGGGTAGTAGATTAGGGCTAGGGGTATTGCCACTATTCCATGGTCATGTGGGGGTAAGGGTGGTAAGATTGAAGATGAGGGTACTACCATTATTTCATGGATATCCGAGGGTGCATGTTGTTGGTGAAATTAGGATTGGGTATGCACTGATGGTGATTTTTGAAAATTCATGTGACATAAAAATTATACTGTAAAAGTTTGTTTTCTACTGAAGAACTTCATTGAGGGGAAAGACAATCTTTGTAAATTTTACGGTCTTATCAATGAGTTTATATTGAAGCTGACATTTGACCATACCTTTTAAATCAATAATGAATTGTTAATTTATGTTTAGAGTAATGACCAAGAAAAAGCTATTACATTTTTAAAATAACCTGTCTATGACCAATCACAAGCAATATTATGCATTTGATGGCTCACATGAACCAATCCGAATGAGGTAAGAGGTTTTCAAAATTTTAAAATCTTTTTTAAAATGAGTTGTTAATTTTTGGTCAAAACAATGACCAATCAAAAGCTATTAAGTTTTTAAAATGACATGTCAAATATTGTGTTTGATGACTTATATGAGACAATTAGAATGAAGCCAGAGGTTTTATTCACATCTGAACTTTATAGTGTTCAAAATTACATATCTTTGACAATATATTTTGCATTAGATTTTAAAAATTTATCTTTAAATGAGGTGTTCATACCTAGTCAAAATAATGACCAATTAAAAGCTATTAAGTGTTACAAATGACATGTCTTAGTCAATCATGATTGATTTTATCTTCTTACAAAGATGAATATATCGTGGATAAGGGACACTCTGTCACGCTCCAAAAGTACACCTTGGACATGACAGATGCTCAGGAATAAAGTAGCTCGAAGCTAACCCGTGGCATCTAGAATAACTCTAAATCCATATTCTAATTACTATAATATAATGAGTGGAAGATATAAGTTTATAAGCAAGGAAATAGATAAAACAAATCCAAAATCTTTCAATATCAACCAAAAAGAATCTGAACATACTAATGGGCTGAAACATTTACTAAATCTAGACAAGCCAAATATACTGAAGAGATAATTGGACAAAACCCCAACTGACCTAGAATCATGAAAGTCTGAATTTAATATAAACCTAAACTACTAAAAGCAAGAAACATAACTGAAGTCTTCAAAACACGATGACTCATGATGTGCTGTGAACTTACGATACTTGTGATGCTTAAAACTATGAATATTTGCACGTACAATGGTATTTTTTGGTGGATATAATGGTTTTTTTTATATGTGTGGGTTAAATAGGTCCGGGGAAGTGGAATGCTGGATTTTGGACAAAAAGAGCATCAGACGACCATTGCCACGATTGTGAGATCTGGCCAAGGTTATACTTAGGTATGTGTAGGTCAAATAGGGGTTAGTAATGCAGGATTTGAAAAAGTGAAAACTTACCTGAGGATACTGCTTCGGCAAGAGCTTGATGTTGTTCTAAGTATACATAACCTATCGATTCTGCATTTAAAACACTAAGAGAAGTTATGAAGTATGAAAAACCTCCAGATTAATGAAGTTATTGGAGAACACACTCTTAGTGTAATACCCCGATTTTCTGAATCGAAACGCTACATGGTGCTCATGATCCCGAAGGACCATAAGCTAACCCATGACTGATATCTGTACCTGTAACTGCATAATATACATATAAAATGTGGAAACATGAACAAAGAAGGCGTAAGGTTCAATCTTGAATAATAAAATATCTGAAATAAGGTGGTATCACAGTACTAAAATAAAACTGAAAATACTACAGTCTAAATCTGAAAACTCTATAATCATCTAAAAGCCTCTAAACTGTCTGAATAAGGAGTTGTAGGAACATGTCTCCAACTAACTCCCTAAACTAAAAATAAACTGAAATACTGGAATAATAAATGTAACAATCATGTCCTCGAAAGATGAGGACTCACTGCTTATTGAACTGCTACTACTGATCTGGAATCTGCACCTCAGAACCTATGGTGTAACATAAAAAGAAAGCACCATAGCGCAAATGCGTCAGTACAACTAAAGTACTGAGTATACGTGGGGGTAGGCTTAATGCATGGGGTTTATATGCATGAACATGCTGACTAATATGAACGTGAGAATACATACATATATACTTACGTAACTACTTCTGAACTCGTGGAGATACTAACTACTTGAGTTTGAACTTTGACAACATGAGTTTCGTGATACTGAGATACTGAATGACTGATAAAATGGATGATTGTATCTAATAGTCCTGATTTCTGATTTCTACTCTGAAGACTGATACTGAAACTATAATTGTAACTGTGACTGTGGGAGGTAGTAACCAAATAGACATGCCCCGATACTGTGCTGGTGGGGTCCAATCTTTGCCCTGATTGGAAGGGTATCAATATTGTGCCACGGGTAGAGACCTCTACTATGGTCAAGTCTCTCTGACGGGTGACCCAAAAAATCAAGCCTAAGGCAATATAATAGTTAAGTATAGCCTTAATCTGACGGGTGACTTCTGTCCTACGCTGGCTATGCAGTTCTAGAGTACAGGGATTGCTGCTAACGGCTCTGCCTTTATAACGGGAAAAATCGCCATCCCTGTACTCGCTCGGTGCTAATCCCTACTCCCAACTGAAAGACTCTAAAAAGATTAACTACACTGAACTGACTAACTGAACTGAACTGATTTATAAACTGATTAACTGAGTTGATAATATTTTCTTGGCTGAACTAAGCTGAATTCACTGAGTTCCATTGACTGACGAAAAAACTACTTGAGATCTGAGGTCTGACTGAGAGTACTGAAACTACTGGGACTACTGAACTACTGAGATTTCTGAGTTTTTCTGAGTCATGTGACTATTTGAAATCTAGGAGCATATCTTGACTGAGGATGTCTTGAAATATGACACTAGCTTTAGGCACACAACTATGGTTTTCAGGTACAAGTACCCCCAGGACTCGATGGAAGGAAACTGACACACATGACTGACTTGATCATAAGAGTAGAGTCCATAATTCACAATATCATAAGTAAGGATTTCATAATAAGAATGATTCTCAACAAACTATCACATGATCGGGAATGCACACAACATGTATATACTTGCATGGCTTCAATAACATGGTCATTCCATATCACAACAATATCATGAGCATCTCATACAATATCTTCAATTCAAGACAATAGCATGTGGATCACGTTGAACATAAACTTAGCACATGGAATAGTTATTTAGGACTTATTATGTCATTAAACCATGATTTCTATTCCCTTAGGTATTTTCACAAACACCTTACATGCACATCTTAGGCATAGGTGGATTCATTAAGATTACAAATATTCAACCACCAATTTCACATATTTATACATTAAATACCACCATATCCTCACACAAAACATACAAAGATCCTATCTTAGGAATTATCAAAATCCAACCACATGAACATCAACCATCAATAACATAAACATCATAATACATAATTTAGAAGATGGTTCTTGAGCTTCATGGATGAAAGGAGTTCATGAATCAAATCACGCATACCTTAGAAGGAAGATTCTTGATGATTGACGGAGGAATTTATTTAAAATTGGATCTTCAAGCTTAATTATGCAACCTTAGTTGTTTTTCTCTTTTAGTGCTCTTGGATGATGAACTTAAGATGTTAGTGGGGTTGTAATGTAATTAGGAGCTATATATTTCGTAGGGTTAGGTTTAGGGATGTGTAAGGAGTGTTAAAAGACTTAATTACCATCAAAATAACTCAAAACGGAGTGTTTAAGTCACTTGAAGCCATAAGATATGCACCACATATGATATCGCATATATTTACATAGGCACCGCATATGATATCGCCTAAATTTACATAGGCGCCGCATATGATATCGCCTATATCTACATAGGCTCCATATATGCTATCGCCTATATTTACATAGGCGCCGCATATGCTATCGCTATACTTTTCTGTGGCCACGTGCGATTGAGGCGATGCACTCTACTTCGCAAAGCCATAACTCCTAGCTCGGGTGTCAAATTTTGATGAAATTGGTATCGTTGGAAAGCTAATTCGATTCTATATAATTTGGTGGGTATAAATATGCAGAAATACCACATTAACATTAAGTTATACTCATTCAACTATGACCCTTACGAAATCAAACACTAAAACTTGATGGATTCAAAAACTCCTAGCTTGTATTACCTTAAGTGACTCATATGGACATGCTTAATGCATCATAAGCTATATTATCGCTAGAATACTCATTGTAAGTCATGTACTCAAGTATGAATCACAGGATAGGAGATTTCATATGTAGGAAAAATGGTTCGTCTCCTAGCTTAGAAACATGCGGAGTATTACACTTAGTGCTTTACTTATATTGATTATAAATTCAACAAATAAATAACTATTACTACTAAATTATTTATTTTCAAATCCCCCCTTTCACTTGAGATTATTATTAATTGCCTCAACGTACATCTTGATTGATATTTTGATCTATTCCCTATGTGATTGACCCCAATCTAGTTAGATTATATATTTGATTAACGACCGATTTAAGATTTATAGAAAGGTATAATTTAGGCAACATTAAAATTTAGTACCATTGCTGGGGAATATGGTTACAAAGTTAATTTAAGTGTGTTTGTAGGGGTTATTGGTTGATGCTTCATGATTTTTGTAATACCCGTGCTTATTCCTAGCTAGAAATTATCTCAAGGATGCTAGTACTTGCTTTGAAATACAACTCTATTTCTGTACCCATGGTATTGTTTAGATTTCTACTTTCTATCACGTGAAAAATTGAGTTAGCTTTCTAACGATACTAATTTTATCCAAATCCGACACCAGACGAGGAAATTATGGATGTTTTACTCAGAACTGACTGAAACGCCCAGGTGCGATATCCAAGTTGACGGACTGCCAGCAACGTGACGGACTGCCACTTTGACCATCACAGCCAAGGCAGTAGGTCCACATTCTGGATAAAGATTGATGGACAAGTTGACGGACCGTTAGATTTTTTATGGACCGTCATCCAGGCCATCAACTTTTATCCAGTGAACCCCATTTCTTGTCCACGTATGACGGTCGAAATAACGGACCGTCAAGTTCCTGATGGACCGTCAGTCGGGTCATCACACGCCACGTTTAGTTTATTTCCAGGCCATTTTAATAGTGATATTTTGGTCATTTACCACTCGCCATATATACCCAGATGAGTCCGAATTCAGCTATTTTGCGCATTATTATTTCACAAACAAAAACTAGGGTTTCTCTCTAAATTTAATCTCCAAGAACAAGACCTAATCTTCTTTAAAAATCAAAATATTTCAAATCCTTCAAGTTAAAAAAACATCCAAAACCTTGAGTCAGGTATGCGTAGTGTTCATCTATGGATCTATTTCATTCATAGGGCTCAAGAACCATGTTTTAAATATTTTGTGATTGTCTTGTTGTGATATAGGCATGCACATGTTGATGATTGCTGTTTAAGCTTCAAAATGATATCTAAAGTTATTTTCATGAACTATATGTGTTTGTTAGTTGAAACCCATGATCCTTACGTGGCTTAATATGGTGAAATTCATGAACACACTTAAGCTAAAAGAATGCATGCAAAGTGTTTGATAATATGCCTAGGATGATAGAGTTCATGTCCCATGATTTAATAATGCTTAAATGAAAAGTCAATGCTCTATGCTTTACGATTTCCCAAGAATTCCATGTGAGTGATATGCGTTGTTGTTGTGATATGGATTGACCATGATATTAAAGCTATGCAAGTATATAACTGTTGTATGAATTTCCCTTCCATGTATAAGATATTGAGAACTATGCTTAGTGTGAAATCCCCTACTCATGATATGGTAAATTGTGGACTCTACTCTTACGATCAAGTCAGTCATGTGTGTCAGTTTTCTTTCATCGAGTCCTGGGGGTACTTGTACCCGAAAAATATAGTTGTGTGCCTAGATCCATGTCATGTTATCATGATAATCTCAGTCAAGCAATGATCTATAGAACTCAGTCGGGCATGTGACTCAGGAAACCTCAGAAATCTCATGATCTCAGTTAATTCTCAGATAGTAGTACTAATCCGTCAGTCAATGGAAGTTAGTTACTCAGTCCATGTACCATCAGTTAAATCACATTCAGTCTCTTAAGATGTGAGCAGAAGTTAGCACAGAGTGAACCCAAGGATGAGAATTCACCTACCAGTCTAGGGTGTGATTCTTAGTAATCATCCTTGTGTTCCAGAACTACGTAGCCAACGTGGGTTGAGACATCTTAACCTGTCAGATTAGGGTTGATGAGGTGGCTTAATCTGTTAGTTTAGGGTTCCCACCATTCTCATTTTGAGTACTTTCCAGCTAAGAGTCACTCACAACTGTCCTTACCAGGGGCCCGGTATTGACACCCTTCTAGTTGGGGCAGAGATTGGACCCCAACTTAGCTATATACGTTGTTGGGGCATGTCGGTCAAAAAAATACCTACCACAGTTTCAGTCCCAGTCTCAATAAAAGAACTCAGATAGTTCTTCAGATTTTAGTATATCAGGACTGTCAGATACTATCATTTCAGTTACAGAACGGAACACAGATAGTTCCATTAGATTCAGGACTGTCAGACACAGTTATCTATATTATCAGAATTTTAGTATTTGTCATGCTAGATATCAGTAGATCATGTATTAGTGTCCAGATCTAGATATTACATAATCACGATCTCAGTTACTACATATGCATGTTTGCACTCTTACATTTATGTCAGTCAGTCAGTTAGCATCGTTCGTGCATGTAAACCCTTTTGCATTTAGCCTACCTCACTCGTATACTCAATAATCCAAGTATAACTGATGCATTTGTGATATGGTGCTTTCTTTTACGTTACACCATAGGTTCACAGATACGAGCTCCAGATCAGCAGTAGCAGTAGCATTCCAGTCACAGAGTTACAGTGAGTCCTCATCTATTTAAGGATGATATTATTTATTTTATTTATTATTTCAGTTTAGTTTTGCTAGACGGAGTTAGTTGAAGACATGTTCCTTCAACTCCTTATTTAGACAGTATTTAGAGGCTTTCAGATTTAATTTAGATTTGATTCAGATTTCAGTTGTTTTGGGTATTCGTTACCCCATATGGATGTTATGATTTGTCAGATATTTTGTTTAGTTGAACCTTATGGCCTATTGTTTATGTTTTCTGCATTATTAAGTTATATATTATAGTATACATGTACAGATACTAGTCATAGGTTAGCTTGTGGTCCCTTGGGATCATGAGCACCGTGTAGCATTTTGGTTCAGAAAAATTGGGACGTTACAAACTTGGTATCAAAGCCTAAGGTTCAATAAAGTCCTAGGAACTCTGAAAGCCGCATCTAGTTGAGTCTTGTGCATGGGTGTGTTGCGCGCCACATTTATGTGCAAGAGGCTATAAGATATTTTAGGAATAGTTTCCCTTCTTTCAGTATTCATATCGTGCTAGTGAGCATAATATCAAGTTAAACTCTCAGTCTAATCTGTTCTTTTCTTATTTCAGAATATGCCTCCAAAGAGAAAAAACTAGCCAGCTCCTCAGCCCGAAAATCCTTTGGGCTATTTCTCATGCTGAGTTTAGGGCCATATTCACCACACTTGCTTAGTTTGTGGCTGCGCAAAATAAATGGCCACCAGTTATTCCAACCAATCCAGTGGCCAACTAAGCCGCAGCTAGAATTCGAGACTTCACCCAAATGAACCCTCCATCTTTCTTTGGGTCTAAATCTAATGAAGACCCTCAGGAATCCATTGACTAAGTCCATAAGGTCATAGACTTCATGGGAGTTACTTCTTGTTAGAGTGACAAGTTATCCGTATACCATTTACAGAATGTTGCTCACACTTGGTACAAATAGTAGAAGTTTGAGAGGTTAGAGGATGCAAGTCCTATAGAGTGGGAGGAATTTGTCATGACTTTCTTAGACAGATTCTTTCCCCAAGAGCTGAGGGAGGCAAATATTTTAGAGTTCATCAACCTAAGGCAGGGAAATATGACAGTTAAGGAGTATTCTCTCAGATTTACTCACCTAGCCAGATATGCCCCTTATGTGGTTGCAGACAACAGGGCTAAGATGAGCAAGTTCGTGTCAGGGGTGAATGATAGTGTGGTAAATGAGTGTAGGTCTGGAATGCTGAACAGTGATATGACTTTAGCCAGGCTCATGACTTATGCTCAACAAATAGAGAAGCATAAGATTAGGACTAGGGAGAGGCAGAACAAGAGAGCAAGGTCAGGTGGTTTTAATTTTGCTAAACCAAAATCAGAAGGAGGAAACCGTTCGTAGTTTTATCCTAAGCCAACAATTTTAGCTCCTTCCTCAGCCAGTGCCCCAGTGCCAAAATTCAGAGATGGCAACAGCGATCGAGCACCAGGCTCTATGTCTCAGGGCAGTGTCAGCAGTGCCCGAACTAATCCCCTGTGTCAGACTTATGGTAAGAACCACAAGGGTACCTAAAGAGATGGTAGCGATGTTTATTTCAGTTGTGGTAAGTCAGGCCACAGGATTAGAGAACGTCCACAGTCAGGTCTACAGGGTCAGCAGAATCGCTCCACAGCCCAGTCCGATCGCCCAAATCAGTAGAGTGCTGCTTTCAGTGCTACTAGTGGGCAACGCCCAAACAGACTTTATGCTCTTCAGACCCGATAGCATCAAGAAAATTCTCCTAATGTTGTTACTGGTACATTATAAATTTTTCATTTTTATGTTTATACTTTGCTAGATCCAGGTGCATCCTTGTCTTTTGTTACTCCTTATATAGCAGGTGATTTTGGAATCAGTCCCAAAATTTTAGCAGAGCCCTTTTCAGTCTCTACCCCAGTGGGTAAAACTATCATAGCTCGGCGGGTATACAGGAACTTCCCGGTTATAATAGTTTAGAAAGTCACATCAGCAAATTTAGTTGAGTTAGAGATGACTGATTTTGATGTCATTCTCGGCATGGATTAGCTTCATTCCTGATATGCCACAGTCGACTGCAGAACCAGGGTAGTTCAGTTTCAGTTCCCGAATGAACCCGTCCTAGAGTGGAAGGGTAGTACTTCATCTTTCAGGGGTCAGCTTATTTCCTACCTTCGGGCAAGGAAAATGATTTCTAAGGTGTGTGTGTATCATCTCATGCATATTAAAGATTCCAGTTTCGAATCTCCTAGTTTAGAATCTATCCCAGTTGTAAATGAGTATTTAGATGTGTTTCCCG
The DNA here is from genome assembly GCF_002878395.1 of Capsicum annuum. Lineage (NCBI taxonomy): Eukaryota > Viridiplantae > Streptophyta > Magnoliopsida > Solanales > Solanaceae > Capsicum > Capsicum annuum. The sequence goes on along the minus strand of NC_061120.1, from coordinate 135,885,402 downwards.
AAGATCTTCCAGGCATTCCTCCTGAAAGGGAAATAGACTTTGGCATTGATCTTCTTCTAGATACTCAACCTATTTCTATTTCGCCATACAGAATGGCACCAGCAGAACTTAAGAAACTAAAAGATCAGTTGAAGGATCTCTTAGGTAAGGGATTCATCAGGCCAGTGTATCCCTATGGGGTGCACCAGTCTTATTTGTGGGCAAGAAAAACAATTCTCTTTTGTGTATTGATTACCGTCAGCCCAACAAAGTTACGGTCAAGAAAAAGTATCCTCTTTCCAGAATAGATGACTTGTTTGAAGAACTTCAGGGTGCCAGTTATTTATCTAAAATAGACCTTAGATCAGGCAACTATCAGGTCAGAGTTAGAGAATGTGACATCCCGAAGATATCTTTCTATACTTGGTATGGTCACTGCGAGTTTCTAGTTATGTCCTTTGGTCTTACTAATGCCCCGACCGCTTTCATGGACTTGATGAGCCGTGTGTTCAAGCAGTACTTGGACATATTCATCATAGTCTTCATAGATGATATCCTGGTTTATTCCTACACAGAGCATGATCATTCAGACCATCTCAGGATTGTTCTTCAAACTCTCAGAGATCACCAACTATTCGCCAAATTTAGTAAGTGTGAGTTTTGGCTAAGATTAGTAGCATTCCTTGGCCATATTTTTCCAAGATGAAATTAGAGTATATCCTCAGAAGACCAAAATGGTAAGAAACTGGACTCACCCTGTCTCTCCATCAGATATCAGGAGTTTCTTGGGATTGGCTAGCTATTACAGATGGTTTGTTGAGGGATTTTCTTCTATTGCATCCCCCATGTCCAGATTGACTTAGAAGAAGGTTAGGTTTCAGTGGTCAGATCCTTATGAGAAGAGTTTTTAAGAGTTGAAGACTCGACTCACCTCAGCTCCAGTTCTAGCTCTTCCAGATGGTTCAGACGGTTTTGTAGTTTGTTGTGATGTATCTAGAGTGGGTTTAAGTTGTGTCCTCATGTAGCATGGTAAGGTCATAGCCTACGCCTCCAGACAATAAAGCCTCATGAGAATAATTACCCTACTCATGATCTTGAGTTAGCAGCTGTAGTATTTTTCTTAAAGATTTGGAGGCATTATCTATATGGAGTTTATGTAGATGTCTTCACAGATCATAAGAGTCTCTAGTATGTCTTTTCTCAGAAAGATCTTAATCTTCATCAAAGAAGGTGGTTAGAGCTTTTGAAAGATTATGACATGAGTGTCCTTTACCATCCGGAAAAGGACAATGTTGTGGATGATGCTCTCAGTAGACTCTCCATGGGTAATGTTTCTTATGTTGAGGATAGAAAAAAGAAGAAAGCTCAGGAAATCCATCAGCTCTCCAGACTAGGTGTTCGCTTAGTCGATTCTTCGAAGGGTGGTGTATATTCAGAGTAGTTCAAAGTTATCTCTAGTTTTCGAGGTGAAATAAAAACAAGATAGGGATCCTAGCCTTGTCAAGCTAAAAGAGTCAGTTCAGAATCAGAGAGTAGAGGTTTTCTCCCAAGGGAGATAAGGGGTTCTTCATTGTCAAGGTCATCTGTGCGTTCTAGGTGTAGATGATTTAAAGCAATGAATTCTTATAGAAGCGTATGGTGTACGATACTCTATTCATCCAGGGGCCACTAAGATGTACCGCGACCTTCGGGAAATCTATTGGTGGAGTGGGATAAAGAGAGATGTTGCAGAGTTTGTGGCTAAGTGCTCTACATGTCAGCAAGTTAATAGAGACCATCAGAAACCTAGTGGACCCATGCAGGAGTTCACCATTCCTACTTGGAAGTATAAAAAAGTGAACATGGATTTCGTGACGGGTTTGCCTCGAACTCGTCATCAGCATGATTCAATTTGGGTTATTATAGACAGTATGACCAAGTTAGCTCATTTTCTTCCTGTTTATACGTCTTATTCAGCTGAGGATTACGCCAAACTTTATATCAGGGAGTTGGTCAGATTAAACGGTGTTCCATTATCTATTATTTCAGATAGAGGTACCCAGTTCACCTCTTACTTCTGGAAAGTGTTCTAAAAGGGTCTTGGTACCCAAGTCCATCTCAGTACAGCCTTTTATCCTTAGACAGATGGTCAAGCAGAAAGGACCATTCAAACTCTTGAAGATATGCTAAGGGCGTGTGCAATTGATTTCAAGGGAAGTTGGGATGACCACTTGCCTTTGATTAAGTTTGCATACAAAAATAGCTATCATTCCAGTATTAAAATGGCTCCATTCAAAGCTCTCTATGGTAGGAGGTGTAGATCTCTAATTGGTTGGTTTGAAGTTAGTGAGGCCTCAGTCATAGGTCCTGACTTGGTTTTCAATGCCTTAGAGAAAGTTTAGTTGATCAGAGAGAGACTCCTGGCTGTTAAGAACCGACAGAAGTCTTATGCTGATGTTCATAGAAAGGATCTCGAGTTTGAGGTCGATGACTATCTCTATCTCAAGATCTCTCTAATAAAGAGAGTGAAGAGGTTCGGCAATAAAGGAAAACTCAGTCCTCGCTATGTCGATCCCTTCAGGATTCTCAGTCGTTTAGGCAAGGTAGCTTATGATCTTGAATTGCCTTCAGATTTAGCCTCAGTTCATTCGGTCTTCCATGTATCCTTGCTCAAGAAGTGCATAGGTGACCTAGCAGTTGTAGTCCCTATTCAGAGCATTGATGTTCAGAACAGTCTTTTTTATGAAGAGATTCTAGTTGAAATCTTAGACTATCAGACTCATCAATTGAGGAACAAAGAGATCCCTCTAGTTAAGGTTCTTTGGCAAAATCAGTCCGTCGAGGGAGCTACTTGGGAAGCAGAAACAAATATGCGTACCAAGTATCCTTACCTCTTCTCCGTCGATTCAGATCAAGCTCAAGGTAATAGTTCGCCTTAAGCTTATTCAGTTTCATATTCATGTTCCCATTATAAATGTGGTATCTACTACCATTTCATACTTTGTCATGCATTCATGTATTAGTTCAGTTATAAAATCATGCAATAGCTATGTATTCTCATCTTGAGAAACTCAGTTTATTAGAACATTCAGTTACGCATTTATGTACTGGTTAGTCATGCATCAGATTTGCATGAGTTTAGTATATTTAGCATGTCAGTCATAAAGTTATGTCTCAGTCACTTATGTTCAGTTCATGTTCATTTATTATTTTCCCTCTTAGTCAGTCTCATTCGAGGACGAATGTTCTCAAGGGGGAGATATTGTAATACCCGTGCTTATTCCTAGCTAGAAATTATCTCAATGATGCTAGTACTTGCTTTGATATACAAATATATTTTTATACCTATGGTATTTTTAAGATTTCTACTTTCTATCACGTGGGAAATTGAGTTAGCTTTCTAACGATATCAATTTTGTCCAAATCCGACACCAAACGAGAAAGTTATGGATGTTTTACTCAGAACTGACTGAAACACCCAAGTGTGACGTCCAAGTTGACGGATCGCCAAACAAGTGACGGACCGCCATATTGACCATCACAGCCAAGGCATTAGGGCCACATTCTGGATAAGGATTGACGGACGAGTTGACAGACCATCAGATTTTTGATGGACCGTCATCCAGGCCGTCAACTCTTATCCAGTGAATCCCATTTCTGGTCCACGTATGACGGTCGAAATGATGGACCGTTAAGTTTCTGATGGACCATCAGTCGGGTCGTCACACGCCACGTTTAGCTTATTTCCAGGCCATTTTAACATAGGTATTTTGGTCACTTACCACTCGCCTATATATACCCAGATGAGTCCGAATTCAGCCATTTTGCTCAATATTATTTCACAAACAAAAACTAGGGTTTCTCTCTAAATTTAATCTCCAAGAACAAGACCCAATCTTCTTTAAAAATCAAAGTATTTCAAATCATTCAAGTTAAAAAAACATCCAGAACCTTGAGTCAGGTGTGCGTAGTGTTCATCTATGGATCTATTTTGTTCATAGAGCTCAAGAACCATGTTTTAAATATTTTGTGATTGTCTTGTTGTGATATGAGCATATAAATGTTGATGATTATTGTTTAAGTTTCAAAATGATATCTAAAGTTATTTTCATGAAGTATATGTGTTTGTTAGTTGAAACCCATGATCCTTATGTGGCTTAATATGGTGAAATTCATGAACACACTTAAGCTAAAAGAATGCATGCAAAGTGTTTGATAATATGCCTAGGATGATAGAATTCATGTCCCATAATTTAATAGTGCTTAAATGACAAGTCCATGCTCTATGCTTTACTATTTCCCATGAATTCCATGTGAGTGATATGCGTTATTGTTGTGATATGGATTGACCATGATATTAAAGCTATGCAAGTATATACCTGTTGTATGAATTTCCCTTCCATGAATAAGATGTTGAGAACTATGCTAAGTGTGAAATCCCCTACTCATGATATGGTAAATTGTGGACTCTACTCTTACAATCAAGTCAGTCATGTGTGTCAGTTTCCTTTCATCTAGTCCTGGGGGTACTTATACCCAAAAAATATAGTTGTGTGCCTAGATCCATGTCACGTTATCACGATAATCTCAGTCAAGCCATGATCTATAAAACTCAGTCGGGCATGTGACTCAGAAAACCTCAGAAATCTCATGATCTCAGTTAATTCTCAGATAGCAGTACTAATTTGTCAATCAATGGAAGTCAGTTACTCAGTCAACGTATCGTCGGTTAAATTACGTTCAGTCTCTTCAGATGGGAGTAGAAGTTAGCATGGAGTGAACCCAATGATGGGAACTCACCTGCCAGTTTAGGGTGTGATTCTTAGTAATCATCCTTGTGTTCTAGAACTACGTAGACAGCGTAGGTTGAGACATCTTAACCTGTCAGATTAGGGTTGATGAGGTAGCTTATTTCATCAGTTTAGGGTTCCCAGCATTCTTATTTTGTTTACCTACTAGCTAAGGGTCACTCACAGCTATCCTTACCAGTGGCGCGGTATTGACACCCTTCCAGTCAGGGCAGAGATTGGACTCCAACTTAGCTATATGCATTGTTGGGGCATATTGGTCAAATAACTACCTCTCATAGTTTTAGTCCCAGTCTCAGTAAAAGAACTCAGATAGTTCTTCAGATTTCAGTATATCAGAACTGTCAGATACAGTCGATTTAGTTATAAAATAGAACACAGATAAGTCTATTAGATTCAGGACTGTCAGACACAGTCATCTATGTTATCAGAATTTCAGAATTTGTCATGCTAGATATCAGTAGATCATGTGTTAGTGTCCAGATCTAGATATCACTTAATTACAATCTCAGTTACTATGTATGCATATTTGCACTCTTACGTTCATATCAGTCAGTCAGTTAGCATCTTTCATGCATATAAACCCTTTTGCATTTAGCCTACCTCACTCGTATACTCAGTACTCCCAGTTGTATTGACACATTTGAGCTATGGTAATTTCTTTCATGTTGCACCATAGGTTCACAGATACGAGCTCCAGATCAGCAGTAGCAGTAGCATTCCAGTCGCAGAGTTGCAGTGAGTCCTCATTAATAAAAGAACGATATTATTTATTTCATTTATTATTTCAGTTTATTTTTGCTAAATGGAGTTAGTTAGAGACATGTTCCTTTAACTCCTTATTCAGACAGTATTTAGAGGCTTTCAGATTTAGTTCAGATTTGATTCAGATTTCAGTTGTTTTGGGTATTTGTTGCCCCATATGGATGTTATGATTTTTTAGATATTTTGTTCAGTTGAACCTTATGGCCTATTGTTCATGTTTTCTGCATTATTACGTCATATATTGCAGTACAGGTACAAATATCAGTCATGGGTTAGCTTGTGGTCCCTTGGGATCATGAGCACTGTGTAGTGTTACGATTCAGAAAAATTGAGGCATTACAAGAATACCAAAGTAAGCTGGTACATGCCCCCGACTATGAGAAAAAGGAATTCACAATTCCCAAATATGATAAAAATCAAATTAAATAGCAGGGATTTTGAAAAGATGGAGGCTCACCAATTCACAATAACTCAACCGATGAAAAACACCACCTAACACTGCATAGGATTGACCAAAAGTGCTCAAATACTACATTATTAAATGCTATAGAATTTGGGGACGATCAGTAGGGCAAGCACTGGCATGTAACTCGATGAAAGGGATAAAGTAGTGAACTTATCAAAGATTAGTCAAAATCCCATGCACAATATTTATATACATATATAAGAAGCTAGGATAGGGACAAGGACTATGAGCATGAGAGCAGGGATTTTGAAAAGATGGAGGCTCACCAATTCACAATAACTCAACCGATGAAAAACACCACCTAACACTGCATAGGATTGACCAAAAGTGCTCAAATACTACATTATTAAATGCTATAGAATTTGGGGACGATCAGTAGGGCAAGCACTGGCATGTAACTCGATGAAAGGGATAAAGTAGTGAACTTATCAAAGATTAGTCAAAATCCCATGCACAATATTTATATACATATATAAGAAGCTAGGATAGGGACAAGGACTATGAGCATGAGAGTTTAAAATATTAGCATGAACAATGTATCTTGATTTGTCCTAAAAGTACCCATGGGCTATATAGGACCGACTCCCCCTGTCGAAAGGGCCCTAGTGAGTGTTAGCCACATGTACCGAGGTAACCGCAAAAGGCTAAAGACACCATGATGATACCCATCAAGAACGTAAAGTATGCACCAAGAGCACGATCACATAGACCCCTGCATTAGTAAACAAGGTTTCCAGTGTTGGTCTACCCAGAACTACCAGGCGAGCAACAAGGGATGAAAGGGTTAAACAAGATAATGCAAATCATCTAAAAACACTTGATAAGAGGGACAAATAAAGAATAAATAGAGGAAATTACTTCTATAATAGTACGTCCCTCACTATAAAGATTCAGAAGAAGACTTAGACTATTTGGAGCTGATATAGATAGGTGCTATCATTCCACCAAAACAACCTCTAAGGATGAAGTTAGACATTACCAGTGCCATGATCCACTTGCTGAAATTGAAGGGGTTATTTGCGGGTATGCCTACTAATGATGCTAATATGCATGTGATAAACTTTATGGGGATTTAAAATTCCTATAACCTTTCAAGAGTGAGTCAAGAGGTGATTAAGATAAGGTTGTTTCCTTTCTCTCTAATGGAAGAATCTAAATTGTGGTTGTATGAATTACCAGATGCATCTATTAATACTTGCAATGAGTTAAGGACTCAGCTTTTAGATTGATTTTCCCACATTCAGAGGTAGATATGTAAGGTAAGGCTATGTATAATAAATTCTTATTACTGGACCCTTCTCAGACCCTGCGTATAGTAGGAGCTTAATCCATTAGGCTGCCTATTTTTTTTGCATGTGGAGGTACTGTATGAGATATGGTTGAGGTTAAAAAAAGTGTAGAATGTTCTAAATCATAGCATGACCAGTAGAAACTTGCTTAGGATCTTTTATAGAGCTTTGAACTCAAATACCAATGTCGTAGCAGACACTATCACTAGTGGGGTATTCATGAGTTTGCACTAGGGGTACCCATCTGAGATCTTAGATAGAATCATAAAGACAAACTGAGTATGGCATACTTGAGATCCAAACAGACTTATAGATACTTATGCAGTTGGAGTATCCGTAGAGTTGAGAGCATTTGATGATACAATAGCTCAAGGGGTTGCACAATTTAGAACTAATATTAGGCTGCATACAAAATAATTTGTTTTAGTGAACAGAAAAGGTGAATGCAGTTGGTGCACAATGTGAGACCCTAGGTATGAAGATTTAGATTCTGAAGAAGGGGTGAAGTATCTTGGCAGAAGGGTGGAGTATTTTCAAGCCAAGGTCCACGGTCCTAACCAAGACAATTGAAAATCTCGATAAAGGGAATCAAGGTTGGAACTTCCATAAGGATAACAATTACAATAAGTCTGAGTATAGAGATATGAGTAGGGATTATGATGGTGATTGGAGAAGAAAGAATAACTACAAGGATAAGAGTCCTTTACATTCCACTTGGGAATCGTGATGTGGGTTCAAGTAATTTAATGATGGAAGACATACTTGAGAAGGTTGTAAAAAGGGTAGATATAATGGAAGACTATCTTATGTAGATTAAGGTGAATATTTAAAGTATGGATCAAAAAGTTGAATCATATGCTACTATCATCAAACAACTTGAGCAATAGTTTGTTTGGGTTTTTGTGGCATTGGATCAGCGTCAACAAAGTACACTTCCAAGTAACACCATCCAAAATCCAAAAAATAATGGGCATTGCTTAACTATTACCATTTAGAGTGGTTAGGTGACTACTGATTCTCCTATGCCCATGATTATTAAGGATAAGATAGAACTAGTGATTTTATAAGATGAACAAGTTGCCAAATTTAAAGAAGTGATGGTTAATGAGAATGCACTTAAAAAACCTCAAGTTGATGTTCATGAGGCCAAGGCAATAAAGTGAATAACAAGGAGGTCCCGCAAGTATTTTCTCCTATTCCACGATCCTTTTTTTTCATAAATATTGAAAAAGAAAGTTAAAGAGGGAAAGTACAAAAAGTTTATTTCTATACTGAGAGAGTTGACAATAAATATCCCTTTTGTTAAGTCACTTAAACAAATTTCAGGTTATACAAAGTTTATAAATAATTTGGTGACTAAGAAGAGGATGGTGAGCCATGAGCTTATTGACAATGTGCACCATTATTGTACAATAGCCTTTAGGTCATTGGTTAAGAAGAAGGAAGACCTTGGATCCTTCATGATCCCATGCACTATTGGATCTTTCAACTTTACAAAAGCTTTGTATGATTCAGGCACTACATTAACTTGATGCCGCTAGTAGTTTATAGATAATTGGGGTGGGTGGCACCAAAATCTACTTCAATAAGACTTCTGATGGTAGATTGCAATGTGAAAAAGCCGATGGGAATCTTATATGATGTTTTGGTGAGGGTTTCCTTCTTTATCTTTCTAGATAAGTTTTTCATCCTTGATTATGAGGTTTATTTTGAGGTTTCCATTATATTAGGAAGACCATTCTTTGTGACTAGGCATTCATTGGTAGATATAGAGTCTTGGCAGATAAAGTTTTTGTTGAATAATAAACAAGTTACGTTTAATATGTGACATTCCATGCAGAAGGTAAATGATATAAATGTGATTTCTGTGATTAATACAATTGACGAGGATGACTTTGTAACTCTTATTGAAGAAAGACTTGGCATTAAGGTCCTTGCAACAGTCATTATAAAATTTGAGGGTGATGATACTAAGGGTTATGATGAGATGGTTAGCGCACTTGAAGGTAGGGTTTCATACATTTATGTGCCATGAATGTTAGATCTTCATTTGAAGAATAGAGTGACCCGACTAGCTTGGGCCTCTATTGAGAAGTCCTCAATTTTAGAGCTCAAAGCTCTTTTATCCCATCTTTGTTATGCATTTTTGGGAGCAAACAATACTTTTCCAGTTGTTATTGTAGCTAATTTGGTTGATTGGCAAGTTGAGGCTCTGGTTTCTGTGTTGAAAAGGTTTAAGGGGCTATTAGATAGTCCATTGCTGGTATCATTAGGATTTCACCTAGAATTTGCATGCATAAAATATAACTTGAGCTAGATTGTGTGCCTAGTATTGAGCATCAATAGTGGTTGAATTCACCTATATAAGCTGTGGTGAATGAAAATCATCAAGTGGTTGGATGCGAGTTTGGTTTTTCTAATTTCAGAACAGCATGTGGGTAAGACTGGTCCAATATATTCTATAAAAAGGGTGGAACTAATGTGGTTCCAAACAAGAAGAATGAGTTTATTTTGATGAAGCCTATCATGGGTTGGCATGTGTGCATGGACTATAGGAAACTGAACTCTTGGACCGACAAATATCACTTTTTGATGTCTTTCATGGGTTAGATGTTAGATCGACTTGTTGGTAGAGGTTGGTATTTTATTCTGAATAGATACTCAGGTTATAATAAGATTTTTATTACTATCAAGGACTAAGATAAGACCACTTTTACTTGTCTATATGGGACATTCGCATATAAAAGAATGCCTTTAGATTTGTGTAATGCACCCGCAACCTACCAGCATTGCATAATGGCAATTTTTTCTGACATGGATGAGGACACTATTGAGGTGTTCATGGATGACTTTTCAATTATGCATGATTTTCGCAGATTGTTTGGACCTCTCGCCAATGTTCTGAGGAGATGCGTCGATGTAACTTGGTTTTAACTGGGGAGAAGCACCATTTCATGGTTAAAAAAGAAATAGTTCTTGGTCATAAGATTTTAAGCGGGGAATTAAAGTCAACAAGGCAAAGATTGAGGTGATTGAAAAGTTCCCTCCACTAATTTCTGTGAAGGGAATTCATAGCTTTTTGGGGGTATGCGGGCTTCTATAGGAGATTCATCAAGGACTTCTCTAAAATTTCTAATCCCTTGTGTAAGTTATTAGAGAAGAAGGTAAAATTTATATTTGATAATGCATGCATAAAAATATTTGAGTGCCTGAAAGAGAAGTTGATTTCAACCCTTCTTATTGCCTCTTGATTGGTCTATGCCATTCAAATATTTATGATTCTAGTAGCATGGCGCTAGGTGTAGTTCTAGGATAAAAGCGAGGGAAGATCTTACATTAGATCTACTATTATAGCAAAACACTTAAGCTAACTCAAAAGAATAATACTGTGACTGAACAAGAGTCACTTTCTGTGGTGTTTGAGAAATTTTAGTCTCACTTTCTTGGCACTAAAGTGATTTAAGCACACTAACCATACAACTCTTAGGTACTTTATGGGAAATAAGGATGCAAAGGTAAGGTTGATTCGTTGGGTACTTTTATTGCAGGAATTTGACTTTGAGGTTAAGGACTAAAAGGGGACTGAGAATAAAATGGCCAACCACCTATCACAACCGGAAGAAGAGTCTATGCTAAAATTGAAAGATGAGCTTAAGATTAATGATACTTTTTTGGATGAGCAGGTGTTAGACACATCGCAAGATCTGATTCCTTGGTATGCAAACATTGCTAATTATTTGGTAAGTGATATAGTTCCTGAAGACTTGTCATTTCACCAATGCAAGAAATTTATGTATGGCATGATAAAGGTCTTTTGGGATGAGCATACTTATTCGAAAGTTATGCCAATAGAGTGGTGCAGAGATGTGATCCTGAATTTGAGATGATGAGTTTCTTAGTGGCATGCCATTCATCTCCAGTAGGGGTTCCTCATAGTGGTACATGGACTATGCACAAGATCTAGCAATTTGGATACTATTGGCTCATTTATAAAGATACACCCGATTATGCTAAGGCATGTGACTAATGCAAAAGGCAAGGAAACATCTCGCGAAGGCAAGAGTTTCTAATAACCGCTATTCTGGAGTTTAAATTGTTTGATGTATGTGGCATTGACTTTATGGGCCCTTTTGTGAGTTTACATGGTATGAAGTATATTTTGGTGGCTGTTGGCTATGTTTAGAAATAGGTGGAGGCAGTTCTTGTAATGACCCCTAGGTCATTATAGCTTTTCTATACATTTTTGTCATTTAGAGTTTTTCTTTAGCTGCCCCAAGTCATTTAGACTTGTTGGAGCTGACATTTCAGTTACCAGGCAATTCATTTGATTTTTAGAGCTAATTTCCTATTTTGAAGTCTTCATTTGGGGGTACTGCAAAACACATGCAAGCCCCATCTAAGGGACAAATAAAATTCAATGAGGATTTGGTTCATCCAACATGTACACGTCGCGAGATCCTGCCTTTCTATGTTCTATAGACTTGTATGTAACTATTGAGAGTGAATATATTCTACATAATGTGAATATTCCACCCAAAAGTTTGTTTTTTTGTTTAAAACGATCAATATGTAGAATCAAAACAAGTAATTACTGATATTCACATAGGAATATCCACTATGACACCCATCTTAGATGTCAATTACTTAACAACAACAGTCAGAGCATTAATGCTCTTAATCAAGCTTTCATGTCTGTTCTTGTACTCTTGGCATTTACAAGCAGAACATGAGCTTGAATATGGATCAAAAGAGGTGGTATGCCCACTGAAAGGGGTGAATCCACCATAGCCACTACTAGTATAACCATCATTAGTCAATTTTTGTTTCAAACAAAATTTTCACCATGCCTGACACCAGCATCACCAAGTCCATCACCATCACCAGCACTAGTACCAATACCACCACCAACACCATTACCACCAACAATATTAACACGAACATCCAAATCTGTTGCAGCATCACTAAAAAGCTCAACAACTTGCTAAACAAGAACACGTTATCCTTTCCTAGCTACTTCTTTTTTTATGGTTATTTATCCAACCAATTCTTTCTTTATAAAGTCCATCTTTAGGTTTGGTTTTGTTTCAACAATACCAAGAGTGAGAAAGGAAGACATCTCCAACTCTTGCTCAGTAGATACAAGCCGGGGATGCACAACATATAAATAAAAATAGATATATTAAAATTAAATAATAATTTGCAAGACATTTGCTACAAATAAGTCATTTGTTGCAATAGATTACCCATATGTTGCATTAGTTTATAGTAGATTGAGTAATCTGTTAATGGGTTAAGGAAACTTGTGCAAAAGATGATTTATCTATTACAACATATGAATCATCTGTTACAATAGATTATCCATCTATTGTATAAGTTACAGTAAATGGGTAATCTGCAGAGATAAGTTCCAATAGATGAATCATCTATTGCAATAGATGATCCATCTGTTGCAATATGTTAACTTGTTAACTAAAGCAAAATTATTATATTTAAAAGAAAACTTGTTGCATCTTCAAGAGGGATGAAGAGATCAAGAGGATTCATCTTTGAGTTGTTCTTGGCAGACAACCACCTAAGAATCCTTGAATGAGAAACCTCTTCTGAGTAGTCCTTGACCTACTACCGGAGGTGAGGAATGATGTCAAATGGCTGAACCTAAAAATGTACATGATGCAAATAAAATAGTGAGAATAATTATTCAATAGCATAAATAAATGAAATACTAAAGAAATAGGGATGGAGTTTACCATGAAAGCCCAAGAAAAGCCGTATAAGTTGATAATCTTTGGAGATAACTTTGTCAATAAATATTTGACAGTCAATAAATAACTTTCATATCCCCATGAATAATTATTGAATGCCTCCAAATCCTGAGCAAGCACCAACATTCTAGTTCTATGACTTTGTTGGTGTCTCTGGCCCATAAAATAAGCATAATGGATCCTTGTGCTTCTTCAAAAATTTTGTATATCAACTATCAACTTCCTGTCTTTGTAGCTAGATCCAACAATGGCCAACAACTCATTTATTTTTTCATTGCCTTTGTTGGTTTTGGTGGGTGGGTTAGTTAGTTAGTGTTTTTCCCTTTTTTGATGCCTTGGCTAATTTTGGTGTCCTGCTTGCCTTTGACTTTTTCAAGGGTGTTACTGTGGGAAGAGGTTCAGATGGAGGATGGAATCTCAGTCCAGTCACTATGCCAAATTCTTTCATGCCAAAACAAATCAGCATGCCATAATAGTTTTTCCAAAGTTCATCTATTTTATTGTCCTCATCCTTTAATATTTCTTCACCATCACCCTGATCCTGCACTTGAGAAGACCGTATACTCTGGTTATTTTAAAGTGTGCATGTTGTCCTCTGGTAGATCAAGAAAGTATCCAAAGCATCTGGACTAAAAATAATCCTTCAATTTTTTATCTCTCAAAATCTTCCTAAACACATCAAATTTTTTACCCATGATAGATTTAAATACAAAATCACCAGTCAAATTTGTAGGGTTATCTACAGGAATTCCAACTTGAAACTTGTCAATAATAAAAGTTTTTACAAGATCATATTGTATTTTTGATCGATGATATAACAAGATCATCATCAACATCACCGTCTCCTCATTTCTCTTTACCCTCTCTTTCATTTTCCGCTTCAGATCCATCTTCTTCCACCTCATCTCTTTTCTTACCTTTTTTACCTCTTCATCATCACTTTTATCCTCACTTTCCTCTTTCTCTTATTTATGACTTTCTTCATTATCTCCATCCCCTTCCTCATTTTTATTTTCATCTTCCCCCTCTACAACCTCTTCTTCATCTCTCTCAACTTTTTTTTCTACATCATCATCAGATCTTACAACTGTATCTCCTTCAAAAGATTGTTACATATCTCTATCTTTGTTACATATCTCTATCTCTTTCCACATCTTTATTTCTCTACAGATGGTAATACTTCATTTATTTGTGAAAGAGCTTGTCCAACAAGCTCTTCTAATTGTGTTTGTAATTTGGTTTTTTCGGTTGCTTTGTCAGAAGTTGATCCACTTTTTTTTCTTTTGGGGGTCATTTTTTATCTACAAACCAAAAAAAATAAAAAAAATTACAATTGATTTATGCATCATTAAAAAAAGGTAAAAGAACATTTAATAAATACTACATAATACAAAAATATTTCCAACAGATGACTCATCTGTTGCAATAGACAGGTCATCTGTTGGAAGAAATCGAACAAGTAGCAAGACTATTTTGATTTATTCCAACATATGAACCATATGTTGCAATATGTAGGTCATCTGTTGGAAGACCTATTTTGATTTCTTCCAACAAGTGACTCATCTGTGCAACAAGTGAGTTATCTATTGGAAGAAATCAAAATAGTAAACCAACAGATATATAGTTGTTTCCAACAAATGCTTAATCTTTGCAACATATTATACATCTGTTGGGCAATGTTATATATCAATAAGAAGACCAACACCACCACCACCAACAAAAAACAACAAACCCAATAAAATTAAAAACACTAACAATAGTAACAATATCTAGAAAATGAAGAACAATAACAATATGACAAACAACACCAATAATAAAAATAATATCGCCACCACCACCACCACCACCAACAACAAAATTAAAAACACCAAAAACATACTTAAAACACAAACAATACCAATAAAATAAACAAACGACATTTGCTAGAAGAAATCAAAATAGATCCTGTTGTTACTAGTTTGATTTATTCCAAATAGATGACTTATCTGTTGCAACAGATGGGTCATCTATTGAAAGAAATAAAACCAATAGCCGGACTTGTTTTAATTTTTTCCAATAAATGACCCATTTATTGCAATAGATGGGTTATCTGTTGGAATAAATCAAACTAGTCAATCAATAGCTATATAGTTGTTTCTAACATATTACACATCTGTTGGTATTAGATATCAACAAGAACACCAACAACACTAAGCTGCTATATCACCACACACTTGAACAACACCTATGTTTTTGTTTTTGCTAATACATCAACACCACCACCGATAAGAACACCAATAATACCAACAACACTAATAAAATAAAACATACATAGAATAAAAATTACACCAAAAACAAAAAAATAACACTAACAACACCCAACAACAACATTCACCAACAACACCAACAAATACTAGGTGAAGTGATTCAATACAATAACACAAACAACAAAATAAAATTATCACAATAGATATCTCCAAAAAATGTCAAAGTTGTGCTATTTTTACAGCAATGTTCGAGAACAAGAACAATAATAAAAAAATCATATTTCACATAGAAAAAAGGAAAAGATACCCTCATTTACATCAACCACCATATTAAGAGAACAATTACCATAAATTAAGGCTTTCTCAGATTTTTCTTACTTTTTTTAGCATCAAAACTTTTAACTCATAGTTGAAGATAATACAATTAGAGTTCTTTTTCTTCTTCATTAACTAGAGGATACAATCCAAATAGCCTCTGAATCATTAGAGAGGATTCTTATGGGTCAAGAGACACTAGATGGGTTTTTGTTGGCTATCAAAAGGTCTCTATTAGATGATTATGATGATCAAAGAGGTTCAACGGATGTTAGAGAGGCCAATGGAAGGAAAAACGAGGCTAAAAAGCCCCCAAAAGATGACATGCGCCCTACATGCTTAGGAGGTGCACCCCACCCACTTTAGAACCACTAGAGGAGGTCAAAATAGTCCACTATACACCCCAAGTATGACCCATGTGCTTTAGAATTGCTCAAGCGGATGCGCAGTGGGCTTCTATGTTTTGTCTTTCCAAATGGGTCACTTTTAGGCCCATAAGATGTAATAATTAACCCTAGGCTATAAATAGGACCTTAGATATTTCATTTCCTTAGTTTTTGTATGAATTATGAATGATTACTCCTTTGTGAGTGAGTGACAAGCTTGGATTAGCTTGTGGCAAACTTAGTTAGCTTATGTTGATTTTTCATTTAAAAATGTTGGTTGTTTGGGAATCCAATTCCTTTGTGGTCTATGTAAGATTTAAATGCTTAAAAATAATCAATAAGAGAGGTCTTTGGGTTTGATACACCCTTTGATTACCCTTTTATTATCTTCTTATGTCTATTTATCTATCTTGTCTTCCTATCCTTTACTTTATTATTCTCTCAATTTTATATCATAGTTTATTTTTGATTTTGTAGTTTATTCTTGTATCATTTGGTATCAGAGCTGAGTTTGATTTTATTCCTACGGAGTCAATTTTGGGTCTAGTCATCTTAGAAAATAAAAAAATCACAAGAAGATACTAAGTTTTTGTTCTTAGGTCAAATTTTGATATTTTAGTTTTCTTGTGTTTCTAGTGTTATAATTGTGATTCCTAATACTATTAGAGTCCAAATATTAAATTTGAGATAAATCGGAGTTATATTAAGCCTTCTACTATCATTAGAAACTTGGGTTGAAGGAATTTAAAGTGAATTGAAAATATGAAGAAGTTGGTAAATAATTTGAGATAAATGAAGTTTGGAATGTGTTTAGAATATTGAAAAGTACCTGGTTCAAAATTTCAACTCATTTTGAGCTAAGGAGAAAAAGTTTTAAAAGTTGGTATTCTTGGAGAGATTGCGATCTTTATACTGAATGTCCATCAAAAGGTAAGTGTTTGATCCAAAAAAAGGAAGAAAAAAAGTTTAAAAGTGTTAGTAACAAAGCATCTCCAAAGGTTCAAAAAATATTCCAAGAAAAGAGGACAAAGGGGAACCAATAGAAGGGGCAAAAACGCCATTCCAAGAGGGTTGGGCGGCTGACTTGCGCCCCATCTGCCCTTGACCTGCGTTGGAGCTACTAAAGAAGCCCAAACTTATGTCAAAATAGTACAGGGACACCCCACCTGCAACCAAGGTGCTTCACATCTGCTGGACCAGGTCCTAACGCATCCCCTACGCAAATCAAGCCTAGTTCAACACAAATCAAGCTTCCAAACACACTTAAAGCTTTCGATTCCATTTTTCTCAAGGTTTGATTCCTAAGTTTCATATTTTTGATTCCTAAACTCTTTTTTGGTTCTTAAAATACTCATCAACTTGTAATTCATCTACTAATTTAATCAATTGGTTCTTGAGTCCTACTTTATTCATCGTCCTATTTTATTTAAGTTTTTCTCTTTTCAATTCTTTGTTATTTCTTGGCTCAAGTCCGTACGTAATTTGGTTTATTTGAGTCATTTCAAATAGGAATCTATTTGACCTCAAGCCATAATTGGTACCAGGCATTCTTATCAGAGTATAAATGATTTATCAACACTTACGACGCCAATTGAGACACAACACAAAGGTTTCAACTTTGAGAGGTTGTGAGGTTAATTTCCTAACCTAACTTATTTGTTGTTTTTGTTTTTGTTTTATATCTCTTTTATTAGGTACCATGGATGAAAACACCTCAAATGTTATCTTAACAGACCTTGAAGCTCTCAACCATAATATATATAACATGTGTAGGGGGATGGATAACATGATAGCTCGTCTAAACTATCGTAATTCCAAACTTCAAGCTCCCTTGAGTGGACATGCTCCGAACAAACTTCAAAGTAACCAAGCTAACTCTTGCACTCTAGTAAATATGAAAGATCATTGTGAGGCTAGTAGCCAACTAAGTGTGAGTGATGGCTTATCTTTAGATGAGCCTAATGTTTCTTTAATTCATGATGATGATGTACAACTTGAGAGCATGGATACACTAGTTGATCATAATGATGACCAAATTGACTCTTATAGTAAGATCGATTTGTGTTCACTTAGTGTTAAA
This sequence comes from Capsicum annuum, assembly GCF_002878395.1. NCBI lineage: Eukaryota > Viridiplantae > Streptophyta > Magnoliopsida > Solanales > Solanaceae > Capsicum > Capsicum annuum. The sequence continues at coordinate 135,867,327 of NC_061120.1, read as the reverse complement.
GCCCTTATAATGAGTGATAGTACATTGTTTTATGGAAATTTTGTGGACCAACTTGTGTGTGAACCTAGTCCACCACTTGAGGATGTTTATGATGTGGTTAATGAACCTCAAGTGAGTGATGGTATTGAAAATATTGGTGGTACTCTTGGGGGAGAGGAATGTTGTTTAACCCATGTATATGGTCACTCTACTTATTTGACCCAGTGACCATATGGAATGTGGCGGTTCTTATTCATCCCACTTGGTGCTTAGTCAAGATGACAAGCAAACTATGATTGAGGTTATTGGAAATCATCCCTATGGCGGAGAGTCCTTCTTGAAGATTTTTAATCTACTTGAGGGACTTATGTTGTGTAAGGGAAGGATCTCTAACAAAAATGAGTGTTATAGAGGGGTTATGTGCTTATTGAGACATGGAACCCATGTGAGCCTTCATAAGCTATTGATTGATTACCATGGTTCCTTTAGTCTTTCCCCTTGTCCAAATCTCTTGAATGACCAAGTAGCTTCTATCGTATGGGGTTACACACCCTTGATTAATCATTTTGATGCTTGGTTATATCTTAAGTGTGAGCAACCTTAGCATGATGATATTTTTCTCATATTTAGGCTATTTGGCGATCTTGTTAATGGAACTAACTTAGGAGAATTTCTTGATGCTTATCATAGCCAACTCCTTTGCACTTTAAATGTTGACTTCTTTTCCATTGTCTTGAAAGATGTTTGGTTATATGTAAAACAAGTGTCTCTTTGGCGTGGATGTTTTGATTTTAGCCCTTGTGCCTCGAGAAAATATTGGTTGTGTGTTCTTCTCTTATGTTTAAAGATTGTAGATTCAAGGACAAATCTTCTTCAAGAAGGAGAGGATAATACAATCCAAATGACCTCCGGATCATCATAAAGGATTCTTATGGGTCAAGAGACACTTGATGACTTATTGGTGGCTATCAAAAGGTATTCACTAGTTGATTATGATGATCAAGAAATTTCAAGGGACATTGGATAGGCCAAGGAAAGGCAAAACGCGGCTAGAAAGCCCTCGAAAGATGACATGCGCCCCATATGCTTTTGAGGTGCACCCAATCCGCTTTAGAACCACTAGAGCGGGTCAAAACAGTCCACTATGCGCCTCATGTGCGCCCCATATGCTTTAGAATTGTTCAAGCGGATGCTTAGTGGGCTTCTATGCCTTGTCTTTCTCGAATGGATTAATTTTGGGCCCATAAGATGTAATAATTAACCCTAGACTATACATAAGCCCTTAGACATTTCATTTCCTTAGTTTTTGATGAATTATAAATGATTACTCATTTGTGAGTGAGTGGCAATCTTGAATTAGCTTGTTTTGATCTTTCGTTTAGAAACGTTGGTTGCTTGGGAATCCGATTCCCTTGTGGTCTACGTAAGAGCTAGGTGCTCGTAGGTAATCAATAAGGGAGGTCTTTGGGTTTGATACACTATTTGGTTGCCCTTTTGTTATCTATCTATCTATCTGTCTATTTGTCTGTCTGTTTGTCTGTCTGGTTGGCAATCTTGGATTAGCTTGTGGCAATTTTAGATTAGCTTGTTTTGATCTTTCGTTTAGAAACGTTGGTTGCTTGGGAATCTGATTCCCTTGTGGTCTACGTAAGAGCTAGGTGCTCGTAGGTAATCAATAAGGGAGGTCTTTGGGTTTGATACACTATTTGGTTGCCCTTTTGTTATCTATCTATCTATCTGTCTATTTGTCTGTCTGTTTGTCTGTCTGGTTGGCAATCTTGGATTAGCTTGTGGCAATTTTAGATTAGCTTGTTTTGATCTTTCGTTTAGAAACGTTGGTTGCTTGGGAATCTGATTCCCTTGTGGTCTACGTAAGAGCTAGGTGCTAGTAGGTAATCAATAAGGGAGTTCTTTGGGTTTGATACACTCTTTGGTCTACGTTTGTCTGTGTGTCTATCTCTCTGTCTATCTGTCTGTCTGTCTGTCCATCCATTCATCCATCCATCCATCCTTTATTGTTCTCTCGATTTTGTATCATAATTTAGTTTTTGATTCCATAGTTTGTTCCTGTATCACTAAAGTATCCTAATTTTTCAAAAACAACAAATATAGAAGACCTTACCTGCAAAGAGAGAGAAAAAGATGACTACAAGGAAGAAGGAAGTCGAATGTGGGTTTTCAAATAACTGATAGTGGTCGAATATAACAACAAAATTGATCAGTTGTGTCTTGTTCGAGGCACTCTGTTGGAAAGAGTTTGAGTTGTTGGATATGAGTTGTTGAGAGAAAGAGAAGAGGAAACATTTAATTTTTTTTTTAAAACTAATATTGTTTGAGAAATGATTGATCCTTTTATTTTTATTATACAATTATTAAATTAGACTTGTGAATTGATTTGTATTTTAAAAAAGATTATAAGTTTTGAAAATGTTAATTTGATCTTAATTATTTTAATTAATTTTGTAAAGGATTTTGACCCTTGGCTTTGGTTATATCACCATTTAAATAGACTTAAAATACTCTTTTGTTCAATTTTCAAAATATTCTGTGGACTCCGACTGAGTTATTTTGGCATTGGATTCAGTAGAAGAGGTATCCGTGATCACTAGTGAAAAAATGGAGAGCTCGGGTGAACTGGTGCCTTTTCCATTGCTAATGACACCGATTGAATCAAATTACCGAACATGTACCATTCCTTACAGGTTCCCTTCCGATAATCCAAAAAAGCCAACCCCTACTGAGCTTTCCTGGATCTACCTTTTTATGAATTCCATCCCTTCTTTTAGGTATTTTGTTTTTTACTCTTCCAATTACACTTCCAGTTGTAGATTCCAGAAATGATGTGATTTGTCCATCATAATTTTTTTTTGGATATGATATGCATCTTATTAAGCTAATTTGCCTGAAATGATTGTATATCTCATTATACTGCATTGGAATTGAACTGCGTTTAGTGGTTGATGACATGTATTGTTTTCATCTTTAAGAGGATAAATTTAGGGGGAGTTTGGCCATGAAAATTGTGAGTATTTGCATAAAAAAAGTACCTTTTTTTTTTTCAAAATGAAAAATGGTATTTGAAAATGGAGTTGTGTTTTACCGTTGATACAAAGTGGAGTTGTGTTTTAATCTTCGAGAGTAATTTGGGGTGGAAAAAGTGAAAACACCATTCAAATAGTTCAGGAATTCAACTGATTTTCCGGAATTTTATGGCCAAATATGTTTTCAGGAGTTCAACTCTGGGAAAAAATAAAAAAATTTCATGGCCAAAAACGCCCTTTGGTGTCTGTTTGTGGTGCAGTGTTTTGATCCACTGAATTACCCATCAATTTTCTTGTTTGTTGTTAATAAATGCAGGAAGAGGGCCGAGAGTGATGACACTGTTCCAGATGCTCCTTTGCGAGCCGAAAAGTTTGCTCAGAGGTATCTTTCTATACCATGTTGTGTTTCCTGTTACCCCTAGCTTCATCCAGTAGGCTGGTGTTACGGTCCCCTGATATGTTTTCTTCCTATGACCTATGGTGCTGGTTCGTTAAGAGAGAACCTGCCATTTCTTGAGTTAAAGTACTCAAAAACTGAAATGATTTTTCTGGTTACCTTTCATGGAACAAACATAGAGTTTTAATACAATATTGATAAGATAACTACCCTAGAAACTAGGACATGATTTCCTAATATTACTGGAATGAGAAACTACAAACTGCTACAAATAAAAAACTACAACGGGTCTAAGGAACTGCACTTAACTATTACAAAGAAGTAACTGCAAATAACTACTACAGTTAATTGTTGGGAGACTAAGGAGTAATAAAATTATTCCCCTCCTTCAAATTGTGCTTGTACTCAAGCATTAAGTGCCGAAACATTATTCCCCACCTTCAAATTGTGCTTGTCCTCAAGCACTAAGTGTGGAAACATTATTCCCCACCTTGAAATTGTGCTTGTCCTCAAGCACTAAGTGTGGAAAGTATTAGTATTTCCCTCTATTTCAGAAAATTCTTCCACATTGTGTATAGAGTTAATCCATAATAATTTCTTGCATTGAGGACTTTGGGTGAGCAGTTCATTACAATTGAAACAAAGTTCCTTAAGTCATCTTTCCTCCTGTTAGATCTAGTCAGTTTCTTCACAAATCTGGCATGTTGTTGAGGTGAGAAATTTGTTGTCGTTAATATGCAAGCATCTAACAATTGCGAACAAATGGTTGTTCGTTGCGTTCATAAAGTTGGGATAAACTCATCGTCGTAACCAAATATGGAGTCTTATGCAACTCGACCTCAATTGCTATATTATCAACAAGGTCGCCGATATAGAGTTCAATTCTTTGCGATACTAGCCGGCGAAACTAACTGCTCCAACTTTTCTTGGTAATCTGCCATAGACCCGATTTGGTGTAACTTAGAGCCCGTTTGGGATTGTTGTTAGAAAACTGCTTATTTGAGAATCACTTTTATAAAATAGCTTTTCTGAAAAGTGCTTTTAAAAAAAAGTAATTTTTGTTTGGTAAATTCATTTGAAAAGTGTTTTTGATAAACAAATTGTGTTTGGATAATATTTTCCAAGAAGTGCTTTTTTTGAGTCAAATGACCAAAATGACATGTATCAATAGACTTTTACTACTAAAATAATTTGTAGAGAAAATTTATTTTAAATATCTATTATAACATTTTTAATTAAAATTTTATTTTTATTTAATCAAAAAGTACGTACTCTAAAATTTTCAATCAATATTTATATACATAAATTCATTAAAAAATATTAAATAATGATATATTTCTTAAATTATTCAAATATTAATTAAAAACATCAAACAAAAATAAATATAAAAATTATTCCATAAATTAGATCACTACATATGAAAAAATTAACGACAACAATAATTAGTCTATCATACATTATAAAAATTCTCAACGATCTCATCTCTAATTTTATCACACAATGTCTTCATACTAGTAGAAATCTATCTCGTATTTCTGAAGGTATACTAGAAGGCTTATCTCCTTCTTCGATCTTTGTGATGATGTCTTCGTTTGCATAATAGTTAAAGTCTTTATCAGTAGTAGAACATTGTTGTATGAAATTATGTATAGCCATAGTAGTTGTAACAAGACGAACTTGAGTGTCGAATTTAAAAGATGGCATTTGAGCGTAGGAGCAAATAAGATTCTCTCTGTTATTTGTTATTTTTTTTTTTAACATGTTTTTATTGTGTCAAAATTTACTAAGAATAAGCAATCATCATTTTCATATATGCACACTACATGGTAACAAATATGTCATTTTTCATGAATTATTTATTTAAAATTAAATATTCGAATTTTTTTTTACAAGTACTGTCAAAATACCATTTAATCTCGTAACATGATCCATCTGTCATTTGTTATCGCTAATAATAAAAAATAAAAAGTTATATATTCTTCGGTCATCATCATCAATGATATTTTCAAATTTATTTAAACCAAATAAGTGAAAATAAAATAATAATAATATAGAAATCATAAAATAAAATAAAGAATTATGATGTAAGCATGAAGTATAAAATTTTAAAATCAAATTTTAATCAAACTTATAAGATATGTTAATTAATTAAAAAGATATATATGTGTGTGAGAGAGAGAAAGAGAGTGTTAGTGATAGGGATATTTTTGTTATGAAAAAATAATTTTCTGCTTCTGCTTCTACTTTTTTTGAAAAGTAGAAATTTTTTGCTTCTTCTCAGAAGCAGAAAAATTGCTCCTGCTTCTTTTCAAAAGCACTTTTGCAAGTTTATCAAACACCCTTGTTTTAAAAATAAAGTGCTTTTTTCTCAAAATAAGTGCTTATTTTGGGAAATAAGCAATCCCATATAGGCAGTTAGCCAATTCTCCTAACTTCTGACTTCTAATTGGTGGCCTAAAATGAAGGTTACAATGATGTTTGAATTCATCCCAAGATTATTGACGCATATCTGTCTCTAGTTGAAGAAACCAAAGTTGTGCATTCCCCTCCAAATGAAAAGAAGCAAGTCCAGCCTTTTCTTTTTTGGAGTTTGTTGGTGTCGAAAGAAGTGTTCACATATGTTCAACCATCCCAAAGGGTCGTCTTGGCCATTAATCGTAGGAAATCCAACTTTGTATGTCGAGGAATGATGGGACTTCCTTCAGCTTCTGATCCTGACCCTCCTGCCACTCTAGTTTTACCCTTCCAACCGACTGGTATATTTAGTTGATTCAGAATCGACCTTTGAATTTGCTAAATCCTTTGTGAGTGCATCCAAGCGAGCATTTATTGCTTCCTGTCTGGCTCAATTGGTTGCACGTTCTACTTCGAACAGGTTTAGCATTTGTGCCAGTTGATGTTGAATTTGGTCTTCCATAACTCCCGGCTCTGATACCAAGTTGTTACGGTTCCCTAATATGGATGTAGTTATGGGACGTTACAAGATGAAATTAGATGTTTTCTTCCTACAACCTATGGTGCTGGTTTATTAAGAGAGAACCTGCAATATCTTGAGTTAAAGTACTCATAAACTAAAATGACTTTTCTGCTTACCTTTCATCTAATAAACATAGAGTTCTAATACAATACTGATAAGATAATTACCCCTAGAAACTAGGACATGACTTCCTAACATTACTGGAATGAGAAACTACAAACTACTATGAAGGAAAAGCTACCACTGGACTAAGAAATCGCAATTAACTACTACAATGAAATAACTGCAAATAATTACAACAGTAAATTGTTGGGAGACTGAGGAGTGATACAACTGGTCAATTGAATAGATAAAAAAGAACCACTTTTCTTGTTTCATTCCTTTTGTTAGATGAGGGAAGGTGGGTACCAAGGAAACTAAAATAGAAAAACTAGTTTCCAAGTGGTAAGTGTAAGTACAGAGTGTTGAAAGAAAGTTGCTTTTGTCAATTCTTTGATTCTCAACTAGCCAGCTCAAATACTAACTACAAAGTGCTAAAAAGGTGCGGGAGCAGCTTGAGGGCTGAGTAGTTGACCTTTTTTCTCATGTAACATTACATTTTCGTTCCTCTCTTTTTGCGTACTTCTCAAATTTGGTCTTTTATGTTAGATAATGCAACTTCCAACTAATGTTGTGTTATCAAAGGCAAAAAGCACATAGAGCTACCAAGCGAAATTTATTTTAAGGAAAACTAAAATAAATGTAATGCAAGGAAGTCTAACTATAACAACAACAACAACAAACCCAGTAGATTCCCACATCGTGGGGTCTGGGGAGGATAGAGTGTACGCAGACCATACCACTACCTATAACGAAGTAGAGAGGTTGTTTCCGATAGATCCCCGGCTCAAGACAAAGGACAGTATATAAAAACATCAAAAGCATAGAACACGATAAAAAACATAGATATGCTATCCACAAAAATATGCAACACTGTCAAACAAAAGACACCCAAGCCCTCCTACCTACTGTCTATGACTCATCCACCTACCTTAACCCTCTATCGTAATGTTTTTCCTCCATACCTTCCTATCCAGGATCATGTCCTTAGTCAACTGTAACTGCTCTATGTCACGTCTAATCACTTCACTCTAGTATTTCTTAGGTCTACCCCTACCCCGCTTGAAATCATCCAAGGCCAACCTCTTACACCTACGAACCAGGGCATCCGCGCCCCTCCTCATCACATGGCCAAACCATCTCAATCTCACTTCCCGCATTTTATCCTCCACCGACTCCACTCCCACCTCCCGAATAATTTCATTCCTAATCCTGTCAGCCCTAGTAAAACCACACATCCAACGCAACATCCTCATTTCAGCCACCTTCAATTTTTGGATATGAGAATTCTTAACTGGCCAACACTCAGCTCCATATAACATAGCCGGCCTGACTGTAACTTTATAGAATTTTCCCTTCAGCTTGGGGGCACCTTTTTATCGCATAAAATTCCCGAAGCGAGCCTCCATTTCATCCAACCTGCCCTAATACGGTGAGAGACATCCTCATCTATCTCTCCATTCCCTTGAATGGTCGACCCAAGATACGTAAAATACCTTTTACAAACTGTCTGGGAATCCAACTTCACTACCACCTCGTCCTCTTGCGTTGAGTCACTAAACTTGCACTCCAGTACTCTGTCTTGGTCCTACTCAACCGGAAAACTTTAGAGTCCAGCTTTGTCTCCAAACCTCCAGCTTATCAGTAACACCTTGTCGGGACTCATCAATCAAAACTGCATCACCGCAAAAAGCATACACCAAGACACCTTGCTTTGTATACTCCGCGTCAACACATCCATCACCAAAACGAATAAAAAAGGGCTAAGAGTTGATCCCTGGTGTAACCCTGTCAAGATTGGGAAATGCTCGAAATCTTTTCCCACCGTCCTCACCCTAGTCTTCGCCCCTCATACATGTCCTTAACTTCTCGAATGTATGCCACAGGGACCCCCTCGTCTCCTAGCATCTCCAAAGAACCTCCCTTGGGATCTTGTCATACGCCTTTTCCAAGTTAACAAACACCATGTGCAGATCCCTCTTCCTCTCTCTATACTGCTCTATCAGTCTCCGCACTAGGTGAATTGCCTCAGTCGTGGAGCGACCAGGCATAAACCCAAATTGATTCTTAGAAATAGACACAATCTTCCTCAGCTCCGCTCCACCACCCTCTCCCAAGTCTTCATCGTGTGACTCAACAACTTAATACCCCAGTAGTTGTTGCAACTCTGAATGTTACCCTTGTTCTCATATAAAGGAATCATCGTGCTCCATCTCCACGCCTCGGGCATCTTTGCGGACTTGAAAATGTTGTTGAACAAGTTTGTCAGCCACCTTAACCCTGCCCCGCCAGAAAACTTCCAAAAATCCACCGGGATCTCGTCGGGCCTCGTCGCCCTGCCCCTTCGCATTTTGCGGATAGCCTCTCTTACCTTCTCAACCTTAAAACGCCGACAATAGCTAAAATCGCGATGCTCCCCGGAGTGCTCCAACTCCCCTAGCATAACACCTCTGTCCCCCCCCCATTCAAGAGCCTATGAAAATAAGACTGCCATCTTTCCTTTATAAGGACGTCGTCCCACCAATACTCTGCCATCCTCCCCCTTAATACACTTCACTTGGTCCAGATCCTTACCCTTTCGCTCCCTAGTCTTGGCCAGCCTTAACAAGCTTTTCTCCCCGCCTTTCTCTTCTATCCCCTTATACAAACTCTCGAAGGCTGTTGTCTTAGCAGCCGTAGCTTCTACCTTAGCCTCCTTCTTAGCTAACTTGTACTTCTCCCTGCTTACCCTCTTCTCCTCGTCATCCTAACTAGAAACACAATTAAAAATTATATAGACACAGAATTGACGAAAGAAACGACAATTAAGACGTCAATCAATTAAAAAAATTACTTTTAAGTTTCTGATTGATACACAGTTATAGGTTCCCAGATTAGTTTCCACATAATAAATCCATATGTTCCTCCTTCCGGTTACTGGCATCTCATTCAATTTGCTTAATTAACAATTAATGTACATTATTGTGCTAAGTATATCCATTATTTGTTGTTGCTTTTCTAGATAGAACTCATATGTGTGACAAGGCACGTGCTTCAGCAATGTGATGCACGTGCTAAAGAGTGCCGCCTAAATGAAGCTAAGTGACAATCTTGTGTTGCATCTAACCTTGGGGTTTTAGAGTCCCTCAAGCCTGTCTTTCACAACACTAATAAAGGAAATCAGAGTCGAGGAAGAGGAACAGGACAGATGAGAGGGAGAGAATTGGGATTGGTAATCATGGAGGTCAAAGTAATGATTATGAAATGAGAGCACAATGAATAACCTGAATGAAAGAACATTAGCACAGTGAGGCTTGTTAAGTGGGAGGATGTAGCAAGACTAAGTAGCTTGATTAAAAAAAAAAAGAAGGACTAAGTTTGTAACGACCTAAAAATTTGATGAAATAGGTGAAATTTTTGATTTTGTGTGATTTGACTGTTTTACCCCTTTGTGTAGTTGCATTATGATATTTTTGGGGTGTGGGAGTGATTGACATGATTTTTGATGCATTTTGATATCATTTATGCAATATTGTGGTTTTTGATATCATTTATGCAATATACTGCGTATGTTGTTGTGGTTTTTGATGGCTTCGAGAGCCTTATTTTGGATTTATGTGGATATCTTTTGATCCGTGTGACGGATGGCCAAACGGACTGCACCAGTAGCTCCGGAATATCGATTTTAGGCTAGGTAGACCTTTGGTTCGGGTCCCGGTGCACCCGAGCTCATTTCGACCTATTGGTTGGAAAGTTGAAAAATTGAAAATATGGATGTGAGACCCACATTTGATCAAAACGACCTCGGATGGAAAATCCAACTTCGCCAACAGATCCAGAATGTCAATTTTAGGGTGTTAGCATGTTTGGTATGATTTTACGGCTTTTAAATCTCATTTCAACCCTCGGTTTGGAAAATTGTAATTTCGGATTTCGGGGGTCAACTTTGTGAAAAGATATTTTTTTGAAAATCTGATATCGCCATCGCGTCCAGAACGTCGAATTTAGTGTGGTTGCATAGTTCGTTTGCATGTATCGGACTCCGAACGAATTCCGGGCACCATGTCGAAGTCCGGAGTGAACTTTAACCAAAAAAAAAAACTGCAGCTTTTTGGTTCATTTTAGTGCAGATTTTCTGCACTTATAAATAGTTTTTGGGTCATTTTGCTCATTTTTCATCTTGCCTCTTGAGAGTTAAACCCTAAACAGTCTGAGAGCTTAAAAGTGAAGCTTGTGGGAGTTTGGGAAGATAGATTAACATCAATTTCTTGATTTTATTACGGATTTAAGGTAAGAATTCACCCTTTTTTCTTAATAATTTCCTCAAAATCCCAAAAATATTAGGGCATGATTTTAAACAAAATTTCACTCTTTTCACTTGAATGATATTTTTATCTCATAATTACTAGTTTTTCATCAATTTAACCTTCAAAACAACTCCAATTCTTGATTTTAACCCGAATTTCAAAGATTTTACTCGGTAAAGCTCAAAAATGATTTTTCTTCGATTTGAACCACGTTTTTGACTCGATTTAACTTGGGTTTTCAGTTGTAGGTTCCTAAAAATATGGGAAACATATTTTTGAAGTAAAGTTTCAATTTTGCCCTTCTTTTTCGGAAACTTATTTTGGGGGTCCGTTTTGACCCCAAATCAAAAGTTGTCGATATGAGTGTCGTTGGTTTTGTTTTGACGCGGAGATTTCATATTTGATGTTTTTAGTAGAGTTCGGGATTGTTCGTGAAAAGTAAGGTCGCGGGGTCAAATGTAGCGGACCGGTTTCGGCTTTCGAGGTAGGTTATGGCTTAACTCTTTCAAACTGGGCTGGGTAGTAAATGATGATACAAAATGCATGTTAAGGGTGGAAACTAATTATGAAAATGAGAATTTATGTGTTGTGCCCGTGTGGGGGCCTATATGTGGTGTAATTATCGAAATTGAGTTATTATGTGATATGTGTGACCGTGTGGGGTCCTATGTGATATTGATAGCCTTGAATACATGTGAATAATTGTATTGTGTTATTAAAATATTTAATGTGGTACCATTGGTGTATTGTGATTATATTCATACTTTATTGACATATGGGACATGTGGAAATTCATGGATGAAACGAAAATAATGAGTGAATATTGGCTCATGTGGTTGTGGAAATGTATCATTGTGGTTGGTTGTGGAAATATATCATGTGGTTGGTTGTGGAAATAGTCATTGTGATTGGTTGTGAGCATTACATCTTCATATCATACTCATTCATGAAACATTGGTACCACCGTGGCAACATCTGAGAAACATTGGCAACACTTTTTTAAAAGATATGGTAACACCTTATAAAACCCTTTCCGAGGGATGTGCCGGAAAGGAGATATAAGATATGTGGATTGTCTATGGGTTGACGAACCCCCCATGGGCCCTACGTCGGGAAGCTTTAGCTCCGTAGGTGTATACGGGGATTGTGCGAGGATCCCTGAGGTTGTGTGACGACTTCATGCATCATCATCATCATCACATACATTGCAATTACTTTATTGTATTTATGTTGTGTTGTATTGCCTTATTGACGTGTCATTTATGTATTTGTCTTATCTTCCTTTAGTTGTATTTGATGATTTTGTATCTACATGTTCTCTATTGTTCTATTTATATGTGACATAATGTATACTTGTGTTCTATATCTTGGTGTGTCGTTGTAATATATGTGATATATATATATTAGAACTATTAGTGCAAGCGGTGTGGGCTACCGTTGTAGGACATTTTCTAATTGCAGGTGACGTGCCCTTAGTGTATATTTTGTATGCTTTATTTACTACTTTGCTTGGTCGGCCTATGATGCCTAATGAGTACAAGTGGACCGTACTCATGCCTACTGCGCCCTTTCGGTGCAGGTCCTAGCTCGAGTGCGCCTCAAATTTCTTGACTCGGGCAATTGCTAGAGCTTCCAAGGTAGCGGTTGGATATTCATGCGTCCGAAGTTCACCTCTATCTTTCTAAAGTAGTTATGTCTTTATTAGTATTCAGAGACAAATATTTTCCTTTTGTGGTTATTTTTCCGATGTATTTGACTCTTGGATTGTATTAGTAGTTCTTACACTATTGACACCTGGTTTTGGGCATGATTGGTATTTTGGATAAGTTTTTTCCGCATTGTTATGATTACTTATATGGTTCGGCTTCGTTCTAGAAGCCTTACCTTGGGATATTTTTTTATCTTTTCCTCTTTTCTTATCAGTTTGGGTGATAGGGTTACTTGTCAAGGTATGCCGCGACAAGTGCCATCATTATCCTCGTTTTTAGGTCGTGAAAAATTGGTATCAAAGCAGCCAGGTTTCATTGGTCTCAACGGTGTAAGAACGAGATGTCTAATTGAGTCTTGCAGATCGGTACGTAGACGTTCGTATCTATCTTCGAGAGGCTATAGGATGTCTTTAGGAAACTTTCCTTATTTTTATTCCTTACCGTTCGAAGTTCTTCCATATCTTGTGTTCTGAGTTATGTTTCACTCTTTCTGCGCATATGGTGCTGACTAGGTCTCGCGAGAGTAGTGATGCAGAGCCTTCACCCAGAGGGCGAGCCTCGAGTTGTGGACGGACTCGAGGGAGGGGATGGCCCCGTGGTGCAGCCCCGTCTAGGAGGAGTGCTAGGGGACTCTCTCCTGAGCCTCGTGTTGACCAGGTTGGAGGGGTGGGACCTACTCCAGTTCTTCAGAGTTCGTCTGCCCCAGTGTTGGAGGGATGTTGGTGCATCTGTCGACTCGTCTAGAGGGTTCTCCTTTGGTTATGACGGGTGTTCCTCCAATTCAGAGTGTGGATCCTCCTGTCGTACCTGCTTCTGGTTTGGGTACTCCTTAGACCCCGAGTCCTATTCCACCTTCAGTGCCGACATCTGACATGGGGTTCCGAGATCAGGAGCCCAGTTTTCATCCATGTTACCTCCCCAGATGGGATCATGGTCTGCCAGATTTACTATGCCCCCCTTTCATGGCTAGTGCAGTGATGTCTTCTAAGGATCAGAAAAGGTTCGAGAGGTTTACTCGGTTGGGTCCTCCCAGATTTGGTGGCGCAGTGGGCGGGGATGCCTATGAGTTTTTGATTGATTGCCGAGAGAAGTTGCACAATTTGGGTTCACTCGAGTCTCATGGAGTTTGCTTATACCTTTTATCAGTTGAGAGATGCAGCGAGAGATTAGTGGAGGTCGCTTGTCAGTTGTAGACCCCGTGAATCTCCCTAGATGACTTGGGATCAGTTCACTGAGGCTTTCCTAGAGAGATTTGTGCCTTTCAGTTTGAGAGACCGTATGCGGGACGAGTTTGATCATTTGGAGCAAGGCTCCATGACAGTTGCTGAGTATAAGGCACACTTCTATGCCCTATCCAGATATTCCTATGATAGCATTTCTACCGAGTCTGAGAAGATTCGAAAGTTCGTGAAGAGTTTGGATGTCTCTCTTCAGTTGGCTACATCTCTAATGGTTGTGTTTGGGGCTTCTTTTCAGAGTATTGTGGATCATGTTAAGATGATAGAGGGTATTCTTAGTGCATCTCATGGAGGCGCCAAGAAGGCGCGACATTTTGGTGAGTTCAGTAGTCGGAGCTCTCGAGGCAGAAATTTTAGAGGTTCTCGTGGATACCATGGTAGGCCAGTGCAGGTGGCATTACAGAGTTCAGGTGGTGTACCTTCTAGTCCAGCAGTTCAGGGTAGCCGTTCGGGACCAGTCGTACCTTCTCCTATTGAGACTAGTCGTAGAGGTTGTTATGTATGTGATGAGATTGACCATGTGGCCAGGGACTGTCCCCGCCGGGTGATTCGAGCTACTCCTATTTCATCTGCGAGAGGTAGGGGTGCTACCAGAGTTGCGAGGGGTAGAGGTAGTAGAGCTCATGGGGGTGGCCATGGGGCCACTCAGGTAGTTGGTGGTTGTGGGGCTATCCATGCAGCTAGTGGTCGTGGTTAGTGTTATGCTATACCAGCCAGACCTGAGGCAGAGGCTTCTGATGCTGTGATTACAGGTATTGTCCCCGTTTGTTTCAGACCTGTATCTGTATTATTTGATCCTGGGTCGACTTTCTCCTATGTGTCAGTATATTTTGCTTCGGGTTTTGATTCTGTTAGTGAGCCTTTTGCCATGCCTATTTGTGTATCCACCCCGGTAGGTGATTCTTTAATGGTGGATCAGGCTCATCGATCTTGTGTAATGACTTTTGCCAGCGTAAGACTTTGATAAACTTGCTTGTGTTAGATATGATCGATTTTGATGTTATTTATGGATTGGTTGTCTCCTTATCATTCTGTCTTAGATTCTTTTGCCAAGACCGTGACTTTAGCTTTGCCAGGTGTGCCAAGGATACCTTAGAAGGGTGCACTTCATTCGGGTCCTAAGAGGATTATATCTTATGTTTAGGCTCGTAAATTAGCTTGAGAGGGGATGTTTATCTTACTTGGCCCATATTCGTGACACCAGTGTTGTTTCGCCTCCTTCTTTGGATTCTATTCGTATTGTCCGTGAGTTTATGGACGTGTTCCCTACGGACTTGCCTGGTATGCCTCCAGAACGAGATATTGATTTTGCCATTGATGTTGAGCCGGGCACCAAGCCCATTTCTATCCCTCCTTACAGGATGGCCCCAACAGAGTTGAAGGAATTGAAGGATCAGTTGTAGGAGTTGTTGGATAAGGGCCTTGGGGTGCACCTGTCTTGTTTGTGAAGAAAAAAGATGGGTCTATGCGGATGTATATTGATTTTCGGCAGTTGAATAAGGTGACGGTTAAGAATAAGTATCCTTTTCCTCGCATTGATGATTTATTTGATCAGCTCCAGGGTGCTGTGGTGTTTTCGAAGATGATTTGAGGTTTGGTTATCACCAGTTGAGGATTAGAGGTTCGGATACTCCGAAACTGTTTTTTGGACTCGATATGGTCATTATGAGTTCTTGGTCATGTCCTTCGGGTTGACCAATGCCCTTGTCGCGTTCATGGAGTTGATGAACCGAGTGTTTCGATCGTATCTTGACTCCTTTGTTATTGTATTTATAGATGATATCTTGGTTTATACCAAGAGTGAGGTTGAGCATGAGGAGCATTTGCGAATTGTGCTTCAGAGATTGAGGGATGAGGAGTTGTATGCTAAGTTCTCTAAGTGCGAGTTTTGATTAGAGTCTGTTTCTTTCTTAGGTCATGTGGTGACTAAGAAAGGTATTATGGTTGATCCAGCCAAGGTTGCAGCGGTTCGTGACTGGGCTAGACCTACTTCGCCCACTGAGATTCAGAGTTTTGTTGGCTTGGCCGGGTATTATCGACGTTTCATTGAGGGGTTTTCATCCATTGCAGCTCCATTGACCAAGTTGACCCAGAAGATTTCTTTTCAGTGGTCCGATGCTTGTGAGGCGAGCTTCCTGAAGCTCAAGGATTTGTTGACTTCAGCTCCTATATTAGCTTTGCCTAAGGAGGGCGTGGGCTTTACTGTCTTTTGTGATACTTCAGGTGTTGGGTTAGGTGTTGTGTTAATGCAGGAGGGCAAGGTAATTGATTATGCATCTCGTCAATTGAAGCCTCATGAGAGGAATTATCCTACCCATGATTTGGAGTTGTTTGCAGTTGTGTTTGCCTTGAAGTTGTGGAGGCATTACTTGTATGGAGTCCGTTGTGAGATTTTTTGCTGATTATCGTAGCCTTCAGTACTTCTTTACTCAGCGAGATCTTAATATGAGGCAGCGCCGTTGGCTTGAGTTGCTTAAGGATTAGGACTTGACTATTCTCTACCATCCGGGCAAGGCTAATGTTGTTGCGGATGCCTTGAGCCGAAAGTCGGCTAGCATGGGTAGCTTGGCGCATCTTTTGACCCAGGAGAGGCCTTTGGCCTTAGAGGTTCAGTCTTTAGCTAACCAGAAGGTTAGACTTGATATTTCGACACCGGGGCGTGTTTTGGCATTTGTGGATGCTAGATCTTCTTTGATGGAGTAGATCCGAGCTCATCAGTTTGATGATGTTGGATTGAGGTCGATTCAAGACAAGGTATTGGGTGGAGAGGCTAAGGAAGCCTGACTTGATTCAGATGGAGTTTTGCGGATTGAAGGCCGAGTTTGTGTGCTGAAAGTGGGTGACTGGATTAGGTTGATCTTTGAGGAGGCCCATTGTTTCAGATATTCCATCCATCCAGGTGTGACTAAGATGTATCGTGATTTGAGACAGCACTATTGGTGGGGTGGTATGAGGTGAGATATAGCAGATTTTGTGGCTCGTTGCCTATGTTGTCAGCAGGTGAAGGCCGAGCATATGAGACCTGGTGGTTTGCTTCAGAGGTTACCCATTTCTGAGTGGAAGTGGGAACGCATCACTATGGACTTTGTGACTGGTTTGCCTTGTACATCTCATGGTTCTGACAGTGTTTGGGTCATCGTGGATCGATTGACCAAGTCAGCTCATTTTATTCCGGTTCAGGTCTCATTTAGTGCTGAGAGGTTGACCCATATCTACATTCGTGAGATTGTGTGTCTGCATGGTGTGCCGGTGTCCATTATTTCTGATCGAGGTCCTGTGTTCACATCTCACTTTTTGACAACTTTTCAGGATGAGTTGGGTACTCGAGTGGATCTTAGTACAGTGTTTCACCCTCAGACTGATGGCTAGTCAAAGCGGAATTTACAAGTTTTGGAGGATATGCTTCGCGTATGCGTGATAGATTTTGGTGGCCTGTGGGAGCAGCATTTGGCTTTAGCAGAGTTTGCATATAATAATAGCTACCATTCCAGTATTGATATGGCTCCTTTTGAGGCATTGTATGGTAGGCGTTATCGCTCTCCAGTAGGTTGGCTTGATGTTTCAGAGGTGAGACCTCGAGGTACGGACTTGCTTCGTGAGTCTTTGGATAGGGTCCGGATTATTTAGGATAGACTTAGAGCGGCTCAGAGTAGGCAGTAGTGTTATGCTGATTGTAGACTTCGTGCCTTGAGATTTGGTGTTGGTGATCGTGTTTTCCTTCGAGTTTCACCCATGAAGGGTGTGATGAGGTTTGGGAAGAGGGGCAAGCTTAGCCCCAGGTATATTGGTCCATTTGAGATTCTTCAGACTGTTGGTGATGTGACTTATGAGTTGGCTTTTTCCCCTGATCTATCAGTTGTTCATCCAGTTTTTCATGTTTCTATGCTTCGTCGCTATATTCCTAACTGGCAACGGACCGAAATCGGTACTGGAGCTTCCTTACCGTTTTACTTCGCCGGAATCGGTGTTACCGAAACCGGAATATCGGAATTTTCCCCTTGTTCGGACCAGTCTGCTGGCTACCGGTGTGGAGTCGGATCGAACCGGAGCGACACCGGAACATTACCGAAACATAACGTACTGCTACAGAGTTTGTTTTAAATTTTAATTTAAATTATATATATTACTTAATGACATTAATATATAAGTTTAACTTAATGACATTAATATATAAGTTTTATATATATATTAACTTATATAATTTATTAACTCTTTTTTAATAAGTTAAAGTTTTAATATATCTTAAAATATTTGAAATTTTAACTAAAAAAAATATATGTTAAGTTTAAGTTAATATAATATTTTTAATAAGTTTAAGAAGTTAAAATTTTTCCTAACTTTATAAAGTTTTGTTTTAATTTTTTTTCCATAATTGCAACAAACAAAAGACAAATTTAAAATAAAATTAGGCGAATAGCCATTATATTTATTCAAATTTCATACGTTGTACATTTATTACAAAGATATTAAATGAAAATCTAATCTACGCAGCCACTTGCTAGGAAAAGTTCTGTTTGAATTAGATCTCTATTGAAAAATCTTATTAATATATAAATTGTCTATAATATTTTTGGCGTAACTTTTCTATTTCTTCGGCGG